>NC_138077.1:166359620-166597120 GCF_964212035.1 Myotis nattereri | reverse complement strand
TGCATTAAATATGTACAGCTTTTTGTATATTAATTATATCTCAATTAAAGTAGTTTAAAAAGCACACATAAAACAATTAACTAAATGTAACTCATAGGGCAAATGAAGAAACAAGTGGTTATGGTGAAAAAGACAAAAGAAATCAAAATTAATAAAATCAAGTTTCTATTTATCATCATATGTGAATAATATTATTTCAGTATATTATTTTCAGTAATATTCACAGAAAGTTTTTGAAGAGGACAAAGGTTAATACTGTGTACATGGATTAGAAAATCCAACATATTAAGGATGTAAATTCTCCCCGATTTGATCTATAGATTTAATGCATTTTTATAAAAAAGATGAGCTGACAGACAATCCAATGAAAAATGGGTAAAGGACCTAAATAGACACTTCTTCAAAGGACATATATATATAGACTAGAAGCCCAGTGCATGGAATTCATGCACGGGGGGTTGGGAGGACGACCCTCAGCCTGGCCTGCACCCTCTTACAATCTTGGACCCCTCCGTTTAACAGGCAGTCAGACATCCCTCGTGCATTCTGAGACCGCTGGCTCCTAAGTGCTCGCCTGCCTACCTGCCTGATCACCCCTAACCACTCTGCTGCCTGCCTGATGAGCCTAACTGCTCGCCTGCCTACCTGCCTCATCTCCCCTAACCACTCTGCATGCCTGCCTGATCACCCCTAACCACTCTGCCTTGGCCCCCACCACCGCAGCTTTGTTTGGAAGGATGTCTGGAATGAAGTCCAGCAGGGTCGTCCAGCTGTTCAGTCTAATAGCATATTATGCTTTTATTATTATAAATGGCCAAGAGATTTATGAAAAAACACTCAAAGTCACTACTCACCAGAGAGATGCAAATTAAAATGACAATAAGGTATCACCTCACACTTGTCAGAATGGCTACTATCCACAAACGACAAGTGCTGGTGAGATGTGGAGAAAGGGGAACCCTAGTACACTGCTGGTGGGAATGCAGACCAGTGCAGCCAAAGTGAAAAACAGTATGGAGTTTACTCAAACAATTAAAAATGGAACTGCCATGTGACCCAGTGATGCCATTTCTAGGAATATATCCTAAGAATCCTGAATATATGCACTACTACTGTATATTCATAGCAGTGTTATTTATAATAGCTAAGATCTGGAAAGAGCCCAAGTGCCCATTGGTAAATGAGTGGATAAAAAAGCCATGGTACATTTAAACCATGGAATACTATGCAGCTGTAAAAAAGAAGGATCTCTTACCCTTTTAGACAGCATGGAGGGACCTGGAGAGTATTATGCTAAGTGAAATAAGCCAGTCAGAGAAAGTCAAGACTCACATGATCTCACTTATATGTGGAATCTAATGAACAAAAAAAAATGATGAAGAAAACAGATCCAGAGACATAGAAACATGGAACAGACTGTGGCATCTCAGAGAAAAGGTGTGCATGGGGAGAGATTAACTAAAGAATTTATATGCATATATGCATAACCATGGACACAGACAACAGTGTGGTGAAGGCAGGGAGGTGGGGAGGGAGAGGTAGTGGGAAAGAAGGAGTACATCTGTAATACTGTCAACAATAAAGATACATTTAAAAAAATGACCTTAATCTGAAATGGGCATGAAAGGTATAATCTCTAGAATAGCTAAAGTAATATTGATAAAGTATAATAAAGTTGAAGAAATAACTCTATCAGATATTAAGGCCTATTATATAGCTACATTGATTAGGATAGTGTGATATTGGTAAAGGGATAGACTCTTGTATTAATGGAACAGAATAGAAAATCTAGGAATAGGCCTACACAAGTACAGCAAATTGATGTTTGACCATGGTGCAAAAATATTCAATGTTGGATGGAGGGTGAGTTTGATCTGCATCCTGTGCTATCCATTTTTTTCTTCATTGTGTATTCTATTAGTATAAATGTCTAACCATGTGCCTCCAAGATTTGTGGACTCATTTATTTATTCATTATATGTGTGTTCTACTGTACTGACTTATGAAAAACATATGCAAACTGTACAAATGTTTAAAGTATACAACAAAAATAAATATAACTAGGGATTTTAAAATTTTATTCCTATACCACAATCTTGTATAACCTTGAGATGCAAGCACCACTTTGATGATAGCAATTGTAAACAAAGGGAAGTTATTAGAAGAGCATTTTTTATTTTTGTTTTAGTATGAATTTTTGGTTTTATGTTTTCCCTGAAATCACTGCCCTGAAATATTACAAAGTACTAATAATATAGGTGATATTCTCACAGTGTTAGTGAGAGCATACCACGATTCTCTAGGGAATATTTTTTGTGTTATTAATAGCGGAAATTTAACCAGTTTCTGGAGGCAACAGAAATGTGAAAAATCTTGGGTTTGTTCATTATATTTAAAACTAGAGGCCTGTTGCATGAAATTCGTGCATGGGTAGGGTCCTTAGGCCTAGCCGGCAATCAGGGCTGATTGGGGCCTTCCAGCTGCTGGCCGGGGCCTCCCTCTCCAGGCTGGGGGCCTCCCTTCCCTGCCCCCTGGTTCTCAGTACACATCATAGCGAGTGATCGAACTCCCAGTCTCCTGGTCAAACTCTTGAGGGGACAGTTTGCATATTAGCCTTTTATATATTTACATATGTGTGACAAGTTTTGTAGTACTCAGAGTACAGAAAAACAAAATGTACTTTTTAACTTTCTCATAACCAATTTCTTCTTATACTTTATCTCCCTGCAAATGGAGGTAGAGGGAGGGTAAAGTGTGAAAAAGGGATCAAATATATGGTAACGGAAGGAAATTAGACTTCTGATGGTAAGCACACAATAAAGCACACAGTTATCAAATTATAAACTTGTGCACCTGAAGAGTATATAATGTTATTTACCAGTGTTACCCTAATAAATTTAATTTTTAAAAGTTAAGGTTAAAAATAAAGGAATAAATAAAAATGAATGAGGGAAGGAAAGTGAAGGGGAGGAAATAGAAGGAAAAGGAAGGGAAGAAAAGGTAAGGAAGGAAGAGAAGGGAAGGGAAGAACGGAATTAAAGAAAAGAAGGAACAAAAGAAGGAGGGAGGGAAGGAATGGAGAGAGGGAGGGAGGGAGGGAGGAAGGAAGGAAGGAAGGAAGGAAGGAAGGAAGGAAGGAAGGAAGGAAGGAAGGAAGGAAGGAAAAAAAAGGAAGGAAGAAATTGAATTACAAGGCAACTCACCATCAATGGGACAAAACATATTCCTGGTTTAATGAAACAAATCTGACGATAAAAAATAAGATAACCTAGACTATGTTGCTGAGGGTCCTTGTACCCTCAATAAACAAACCAGTTGCTAAACGTTGAATTTATGACATTAGTTTCTGGAATCCTCAGGAAAGCCTTACCTCATACTAGCCGACCCTACTGTCATGCTTTACCACATTCCCACATGTCATTCTCTCCATCGTGCTTATTGATGTTTAAAATTACCCTATGTCTTTATCCTATTGCCTAAGTTTCCACACAAGAATGTAACCTCCTAGATGGCTTGTCTGTTGTTTTTCTTGTTAACCATTATATTTTCAGGGCCAAAAATAGTGCCTGCCACAGAACAAAGACCTGATAAATACATGAGCATTGACTACACAGATGAACATAAAGAGAGTCAAGAAAATTCTACTTACAGTACTTTGTGACATACTGCCTTAAACAGAATTTACCCTACCTAGACATAAGTAAACTGAAAAATACAAAACTTCAGCAAAATTTGGCCAAAGATAAAAACAAACAAAAAAAAAAAGGTTTGTGTTGCAATTAATGACAAGAAAAATGAAGGAAAACATGAATTTTATAAAAGAGAATTTATGATAATAAATATGATGAAAGAGACTAAAACTGAATAAGAAAAGGAACTCAAGGGAACAAAAAGATAGAGCAACCTAGTTGGGTGCCAAACTCCAGTTCGGGGTATCGACTAATATGGGTGCTCTGTTTCCCAGGTTTCAGTGTATACTTTCTTTAAACTTGTGGGCAAATACTTCAACTACTCATTATTCAGCCAATCATGAGAAAAGAAAGGGGCAGTCCCTCAACTGCTCCAAATACATCTCACTAAGAGATCACCCTAACATTCTTCTTCCCTCCACTTCTACCCATGCACTCTGTCTGAGCTCAGTCTCCCCCAAATCACTCCTACCAACCCAGTAATCTTTCTCTGATACTCTCTACTTTCTATCTCAGCAATTTCTCAAACTTTATGGTCTACTGCTCTTGCAGACTGCATATAAATGGAGTAAGGAGTTAAAGTGAAATAAGATAAGGGAAGACATCTGAGAGAATTGACATTTCAACAGAGAACTGAACAAAATGAGTCATAATAGCTTATATAATATTATACAATAAAAGATATCAGAGAGACTAATCTTCCAGGTAGTGGGAATAGCAAGTGCAAAGACCTAGAGAGAAAACCATTCTTAGCTTGTTCAAGGGATCTAGTGGAACTAGAGTACAGTATGCTAGTTGTTTTTTTTGTTTGGGTTTGTGGTTTTTTTTGGTAGAATTGAAAGAGGAAGGACCACAATTCTATCATGGTGTTATCAAGGTAACAAATACAGACAGCATAAAAAAGCAACCCAAAACAGAATGAAATGAAAATACAAGAAGGGGCCTAATTACATGCTAAGTGAGTATATTAGAATGGAAGAGAATAATTCTGGCATGGTAGATCAGGTAAGATTTTGTGAGAGATTTTAAAGGTCTTTATTTTTTGTTTATCTAAAAGCATGTTTGTGTTTTGACTTTACTGCGTAACTTCACCAAGGGCTTCATTATTTGTACAGCATTGCACTTGTCTGAGAAGTCCAAGTCTCAGCACTACTGGTACGCTGACATTGCAGGGAGCAGGAATGGAAAAGGGGATATAATGGCCTTGCCCCTTCCTAACAAGGGCAGGACCTGAAAAGCACACACATCACTTTACTTGCATTCCGTCGGTCAAAAATTTAGCCATGTGGGAAACTTAGATGTAAATGGAGATTTGGAAGTATAATCTTTATGTGAGTTGAACTCTAGCTAAAATCTCTATTACTCTGGAAGAAAGGAGAAAAAATATAAGGGAAATTTGGAAGTCTTTAGCACACATTCTAAAAAGAAAATCTTCATAATTCTAAAAGCATCATCAGTGATGGCACACTTTAAAGCTCCATTGGTATGTAAACTTCAGTTCCATTAACCATCTAAAGACTTACATTTGTCTTTGGGTGGTGCTAACCCCACCTTCCATTATATTTCATTTTAGATATTAAGGGAGCATTCTTTGACTTGTAGAATTACTTGACTAATAGGTTGTCACATAAATTAACTAGACACTCTACATCCAAATAAAAAGTACTTCACAGTCACCTGTTATAATACCAAATTATGTTGAAAAAATTTGTTAACTTTATTCCCCATCACACTCATGGATTTTTATATTTATAAGGGTCCATTCTATTTCAAATTTGATACATATGCATAGGATATGAAGCAATCTATATTTATGTTCCTTGCAAAGGCCAGAAGTTGACTACACACATCTAGAAACAGCTCCTGTCAAAATGAAGTTGTACACATTAGGAATACATTCTTGCCGCTGCAGCATCTGCAATGCACTTTGCACAAACTGCTGCAGACTGCCCACAGACTGCAGCAAATGGCAGATAGATGCTGCTCTTTGATACAAGGAGTGAAATACCACATGCTTTTCTGTGAAAATGTGGTCCCCAACTTAGTGTGTACTGCAACAAACACAGACAAAAAAACCCCACAAGTACTTTTGCAACTGTTTTGATTTCCTATAAACAGAAGATGAATTTTAATAATTAATTTCACAAATCTTCCATTTACAGAAAATCTATATATGTGCTATTCTGTAAGAAAATGTTATTATCCTATATTAGCAATGACCCCAAAATATAGATTCTAAATGAAACTTAAATGTCAATCTCTAATTAAAATAGTAGTTTTTTTAACCAGGAATTCTAAGGTATCATCTACAAACACAGATGCAGAAGAAAGAAATAATTCCTAGTTTATTAAATGATGTAAATACTTGCTATTTTATGTTACTTACATTGTCTGTGTAGTAATAAACAGCTCTATAGTTCAATAAAAATAATAGAATGAAAGAAGTGGACATTTTAATAATCAAATTTTAGTTATTTTTCAAAATAAAAGTCTTCAATTTAAAGTATAGCAGTCAAGAAGTGATCAGAGTTGAAATTACTCTTAATTTACAGTTTCCTGACCAGTATGCTTTGACAAAAGCAATGAAAACTAAAATTAATGTCATCAGAAACATTGCACTGATAAAAGAATTCTATAAAAGTACACAGAAAAGATTGAATTCTTAAAAATGATGACCAAAATGAAAATATTCAAAAAAAATCGTTCAAAATATTGGAAAAATAGCATCACCTAGGAGGAAAATAAAAAGACAAAGATATCAAAAGTAAGAGGAAAAAGAGAGAAAATTGAAGAGGCAATATAGGGGTTTATATAACTAAATAATATAAGTTCTTGAAAGAATAGAGAAAAAGAAGCGAGATGTTACAAAGATTTAATAAAACCAGATTTTCCATAACCAAAGGACTTAGGCCTCCGCATTGATAAGAACCATACCAAGACAGCATTATAAAATACTAGAGTACTACTGTGGATACCAAAAAGATCCTAAAAACCTTCACACAGGAAAAACAGCTCAAATACAAGGAAGTAAGGAAAAAACATGGTATTGTACTTTTCAGCAGCAATTCCAGATACAAGGACACAACCAGCAATGCCTTCAATATATCCAGGAAAATGAGTTCCAACTTAAAATAGTATATCCAACAAAACTCTAAATCTATTGTGAGGGTAAAATATTCAGGCACAAAAAAACACAAAACATAAAAACATTACATCTTATGCACCTTCTTAGGAGACCAACAGATGGTGTACCTCAGCAAAACAAAGAAATAACAAAGATTTAAAAATATGAGCAACAACAAAAAATAAGCAAAAAGAATCCTATATAATAAAAGGGTAATATGCGAATTGACCAAACGGTGGAAGGACCAGTAGCTATGATGCACACTGACCACCAGGGGGCAGACACTCAACGCAGGAGCTGCCCCCTGGTGGTCAGTGCACTCCCACCGGGGAGAGCCGCTCAGCCAGAAGCCCTGAGCTGGGCTCATGGCTGGTGAGCGCAGCGGTGGTGGCAGGAGCCTCTCCCACCTCCACAGCAGTTAAACATCTCCTGAGGGTTCCCGGACTGTGAGAGGATGCAGGCCGGGCTGAGGGACCCCAGTACACAAATTTTATGCATCGGGCCTCTAGTTTCCAAAATAAAATTAAAGGAAGTCCCTGGGTGACACCTATTTATCAGGCTGAGAAAAAATAAGAAGTACAAATTGAAGCAGAAAAAAGGAAAACTGGAGGGAAGAAAGATGGGGGAAAAGGAGATGGAAATAATAAATCATCTGATATTTGGCAATATTTGTGAACATTACTGTAAGGTATTTAGCAAACCTGTTAGAGTATTTAGGAAAAAAAATATTTCAAGTGGTACATTTAACACTAAACAAATGGAAAATGAGACAGTAATGAGCTCTAGGTAAAATTAAATGTGTTGGGTTTTTTTTTCTTAAGGAAATATATTCATAGTACACTACTTGGCTTTGCAATTGGCATAATGTAAATATTAATAATATCACCAAAAATATGATATAATTATATGGGGAAGATAAGAGGAGGAATGTTAACCCATAACTCTTAACTACTGTAATGAAAAGTTTAATAGATTCTGTCAGAATTTATAAATCAAGAGAAATCAGAATATGCATAGTATTTAGAAATATGGATGTAAATACCAGAAGAAAAAGCTAAAAATTGGAAAGTGGCTGCCTATGGGAAGAATGACAGTGGAGGAATGGGCTGGACATATATTTTTTAAAAATAAGGATAACTATTTTATTATAAACTATTTTATTCCAAGGATTCAATAAGGTGCAAGTAAAAACAAACTGATGACTCCACTGCTCTTTCAAATATAATCTGCAGTCTCTTCTCTATCACTTTGTTAAAATTTCCAGTAGGCACAATAACTAGTTTCGGTTATTCTCAGATAATAAGATGTCCTCTGCCCATTTTTAGACCCAAGCATAGTAATTACATTGTCCAGACTCAGCTCACAACTGTAGAGTTCCACAGCCTTCTTCACTTTAAAACCTTTCCTCAATACTCAGGATTGTTTTAGGTCGGGAGAGGTGACGGGAGAACAGAAGGCTTCTTCTCTATTTAACGCTTTTCCTTTTCTCTCACCCTGTGATATTTTTTCTCCCGTGGATGGTGGCATTTTTGTGAGTTTCTTGGGGATACTTTTTTTTCCCTGGGGTTCCCCAAATTGAGGCTATTTTCCTTTTTTACTGTGGACAATAATGATTATCCATTGGTTATTTGACCTCTTAGGAGGGAACCCTAAGTTTCTGCATCCAATACCTTCAGCCTTTAACATATACTATTTTAACTTGGTTCCAGACCATTTACATCTTATGAGTTCACTGGGCTCATGGAAAAGTCTCACATGCCTGCCAGGCAAAATGGAAAAGCTTCCTTCCCAGGAAGGAAAACATTGAAAAAGCCTTCTGTGTTTGCTCTGCTGGGCAGGCAACTCCACCTATTAGTTTTCACCTTTAGCTTTCCCTGATGTGAGTCAGTTACCAGTACTTACATCCTGTGAAAACCTAAGATACACATGCAAGTATGCAGGTTATCATTTTGAGCCTCTGAAGGCCCCATGGCTCTTGAGATGAGAGGGAGGCACCCCTCGCCCTCAATCTTATAGAGGTAAACACCACAGAGCACAGGAGAGCACTCTCCAGGAATCCTCTCTTTCAACTCTTCTCCCCTCTTAATGCAAGACATGGGGGAATCATCAAAGCTGGAAGAATTGTTTGCCCCATTCGTTAATCTGTACAACACAGGTCCTCAAGCACCCAGCTTCAGAACACAGAGTTTTTGGTAATGATTGTTTTGTTCTTGGCCTTTGGGCAAAAGATGAAACTGAAAAAAGGAGTTTCATTTTACCAACCTATTGCATTACATTTTTAGTACTATTTTAAAAAAAATATGTGGACTTTTTATTTGGATTAAAAAAAAAAAAAAGAGGACAAGGAATAAGGCTCTGAGTATACATTAAATAATAGTTTGTAATCCTGAGTCTTTTTTTGTTGTTGTCAAGTTTCCTGATAAAAGAATACTTAGAAATGATGCATGGCATCATGAATAACAAGATTCAGGTAAGATTCAAGGGTTCTGTCTGCAAAAGTCACAAACTCAAATGCCCACCAGAAGCAGACAGATAATAGTCATATGTAACGCAGAGTAACCTTAATAAAATCTACACAATAAATAGATAAATAAATAAATAAATAAATAAATAAATAAATAAAGTGATGAATATGTTAATTAACTAGGTGGGGGATCGTTTCACAATGTAAACATATATCAAATCATCACAGTGCCACAATGTACACTTTAAGTGTCTTACAATTTTGTCAACAAAAGTCAGAAACTGAAATAAAATTTAAAAAAAACAAGCAAACAAAAAACTATGGTGCAAGTGTACTGAGTGGTGGCAACCAGTGTCAGAAAATGAAAGTGAGTGGCAGGCGTTCTGAGAGCTGCACAATCTGAAGCAGGCAGTTACCACTCAGCCTCAGCTGATTGCCATGCAGTGATTTAAATCCTCACAATTGCAAAGAGAAGCTAATGGAACAGACTGACAGAACTCAGAGAAGAGGGAGGGGGTAGGAGGAAGGAAGAGATTAGCCAAAGAACATATATGCATATGTGCATGGACCATGGATACTGGACAATAGTGCAGTGAAGGCCTGGGGTGGGGCTGGGGCTGAGAGGGGAGCAAAGTAGGAGGAAATGGGGGACATCAGTGTCAACAATATTTTTAAAACAAACAAAATGTGTGTGTCAGTCAGATCCAGCATGTAGACCAGCGGTTCTCAACCTGTGGGTCGAGACCCCTTTGGATGTCGAATGACCTTTTCACAGGGGTCGCCTAAGACCATGGGAAAACACGTATATAATTACATACTGTTTTTGTGATTAATCACTATGTTTTAATTATGTTCAATTTGTAACAATGAAATACATCCTGCATATCAGATATTTACATTACGATTCATAACTGTAGCAAAATTACCGTTATGAAGTAGCAACGAAAATAATTTTATGGTTGGGGGTCACCACAACATGAGGAACTGTATATTAAAGGGCCGCGGCATTAGGAAGGTTGAGAACCACTGATGTAGACAATCCCTGATCTTCAGATTTCCTTGCACAATGCCTATTGTATATCAGTGCTGTTAAATAGATGAGCTATTTCTCATAGTACTATGCTGTTCTCTCTAAGGCTATTAGTCTTACATTACAGAGCTGCCAAAACCAAAGTCAATAACTCAGTCCACTCAATCATTTAACATGTTTTTTGAGTGCTTACAATGTTTCAGGCACTGTTCAAGGCACTAGGGACACAATAGTGAGAACAAGCAAGCAAGCAAACAAAACCCTGCCTCACAGAACTTAGTCCATTGGCAAACAAGCAAATATACCAGATTATGGTTAATGTAAATGTTTAGGGCAGAAGCATTTATTTAATCCTCATAATATAAGATAATGATGATCACATCAATTTCCTAATTTCACAGATGAGAAAATTGAAGCCTAACAGAGATTAAGTACCTTGATTAAGGTGACACAGATATTAAATGGTACAATAGAAGCTTGAATTCAACTTCGCCTAATTCGAGGACCTACATTATAGTATCATGTTGAACAAAGACCAAAAAACAACAGGTTTAGAAGGTGAATTAAAGCAGAAAGACTATGTTGGAAAAATGATATGAAGATCACAGACATCACAAATGTGTGACATCAAGAAATAACTCACAGACATAATATTGGGAAATTACAAACAGGTGCAAAAGCTCATGTTCACATATCAAAGATAAAGAAATGCTTTAGACAAACACATCTAGGAGTAGACAGTCCCCAGTTTGTTTGTAGTGCTCGACACTGTCAAGATCCCAGGGTCTTTTCAGTCTTTCCTCTCAACTATGTGCATCTTGCTGGCTTTTTGTGTCTGGCTTGTTGTCCCAAGGTCAGTGTCTAAATGGGGAAGAGAAGGAAGAGTTCTTTCTCCCTTTTGTAGGTCTCATATCAGGAAGAAAAATAATTCCTTGAAGTCCTTCCATGTGTTTTATGTGTTAAATACTAACTAAGATGAATGAGGTTGTTCAGACAAATTCTGATAGGCTTTGACTAATGTTGATTTATCTATGTGACCATCTATTGTTTCTTGGAGAATATTAAGGTTTTATTAGCAAAGAGGAAAGGATAAATGGTTGCTGGTTAAGCCACTAATAAAGTCTTCCAAAATAACAGAAAAGCAAATATTTATTGTGCCCATTATATTCAAAGTACTTTGAAATTCAAAAAATACAATGATCTGTGACTACAAAACCTTCCATTGTATAAATATTAGGGACAGAATTTTGAGTAAAATACTTTATGTAATTGGTCAAATGTATAAAAGATAATGACCTGCAAGTAATGAAAAGCCCTTCAACCCTATCCGGGTTGGCTCAGTGGATAGAGCATCAGCCTGGGGGCTGGAGGGTCCCAGGTTCAATTCCGGTCAAGGGCACATGCCTGGGTAGTGGGCTCGATCCCCAGTAGGTGGCGTGCAGGAGGCAGCTGATCAATGATTCTCTCTCATCATTGATGTTTCTATCTCTCTCTCTCACTCTCCCTTCCTCTCTGAAATCAATAAAAATATATTTTTTAAAAAATAAATGAAAAGCCCTTAGGAGGAAAGTCACAAATAAAAATTAAAATACAATCTTGACTTGAGTATAGTATGAACAGATAGTGAATTCTTGCATAGCAAAGATTAACTGTATAGTTGGTGACAATATATTTTATTACTATAATTGTTTAACTCTGTTGGAATTGGTTACACACAGAGACACATTCTCTTTTAATAAGCAGTGGAATCAAGAGCTTCTTGTGTAACTTTTAAAAACTGATCCCTCTCAGATTCTCAGTTGCAGGCAGGCAAGAAAAAATCTCAAAATGAAATTGCCTCTGTACCTGGGAAACAACTATATGTATACTAGATTAAATCAGAGCACCGATTACTAAGTCCTTTTTTGTTTTCCTTGTGTTTCTATGGTTTTTCAGACAAATTAAATATAAATCCCACTGATTCAAATGCACACACATTATTTAAAGGACAGCAGTGTACTTCATATATTTTTTATTGTTGTATCTTTCAATATTTTACTCTCATTTGTTCCCATTTTTGTTCTTCCATGATGCTCATATCAACTATGAGTGTCAAGTATCAGGAAGTTACTTATAGATACTTATGACTATGTAGGAATCTTTTTCCAAGTTTATTTATTACCTCAAATAATGTAGAGAAATATAACCACTAGAACCTCACTAGACAGAAAAGCAGTGGAGTGTATATCTGCTTTGCTTCTCCCTTTTCTCCAGCTATTTAACATCCCTTAATTGCTTCCTGGCCCATTGTGGCAGATGCTTTCAGTATTTTGCCCATAATCACTCAGACCCTTTACCTATTTTCCACACATAACTTCCTGCTGCTTCTTCCTCTTAAGATCTGGCCATGGATCTTTGTTCACAGGCTGGCCTCTGGCTGCCACAGCCAGCTTTGTCTGAGCAAAAGGAAAGCCTGATATGTCAGCAATTCAAAAGCTCCTACTCTCCTCAACCCAATTGTTGCTCATGAAATGGTCAAAATCACTAAACTAGCATGCTGGGTGAAAATTGAGACAGAAATATAATAGATATTGGCAAGGCAATCACAATGTCTACTACAAATATAATTCTGTGGTCTAAATATTGTTTTCAACTCATATTCCTATGGGTTCCTTAGTAAATACAATCAGATGTAAGCCAAATCATCACAATATAGTCCATGAAAATACTTTTCAATGAGAAAAAGTGGATAAACATCACAGTGAATAAGCAAGTTGTATTCATCTACTTCAATCAATGATATCTCCAAGTCTCCCCTTAAAGAATTGCTCATCCTCCAATTTCCACTTATGAATGTCTTTCTCCTTTGCTGGACCCACAGACTCATTCATGGAAGAATGAGAAAGAAAAGAAGAGCTTAATCGGATCTAATAATTTAAGTGTTTATGATTTATACTTGAGACCAATTAGGCAATACATTTGAGAAAGTTGCCTTAGTAAGTCTGTCTTTTATGGTTATGCTATATTTGAATTCGTGATCATTGATTATATTGTTAACCTTTGGCCTTATTAAATACTCAAGTTTAAGAGTGATCTGGATTACTGATACTATCTTTGATTATGTTAGCCTCCTTTAAGATGTTGAGAACCATGGTTAACACGAATCCAAAAAGAAATTTAAAAAAGGAAAGAAAAGAGCCTCAGATTGTCCAGAATCACAATATCACAATCATTGACCAGGGACTAAATTTATACCTGAAAACAACATCATTTGGTTTGAATAATTAAGTTCTACATTAGTTTAATTACCTTATACATCTCAGTGATCTAAACAATTCAGTATAATTTTTTCTATTCTAATTTATCAGGTAGTCTAAGTTATCTTGAAGACTTTCTGTAGTCATGGTCATTATAGTGGTAATAAAAAGTAATTCAAAATTATAGTTTCAAAGAGTGGAATGATTGTTGCAAGGGACTTAAGGAAGGAAGAAAACGAGAGTTACTTATCAATGGGCATGTTTCAGTTAAGTAAGATGAGTAAGCTCTGGACATCTGCTGTATAACATCATACCTATAGTTAGCAATAATGTATTGGGCACTTAGACATTTGTTAAGAGGGTAGATCTCATGTTAAGTGTTCTTACCATGATAAAAATACATAAGAAATAATCCTACCACCAACAATAACAAAAAAATAGCAATAACTGAGTTATTCACTAGTAACTCTGCACCAGACACTTTTCTAATCACTTTACATATTTAACTCATTTAATTCTCACAATGTTATTATGATCCCCATTCTACAAATGAAACTGAAGCATCAAAAGGTTAAGTCATTGACCCAGAATTAAATTCAAACAGTCATTTCAGAGTCCATTGTTATTACTGCTATGCCTGTAGAAAAACGTATCTATTCTTGTGTTTAATTTTTTATATCAAGGGAGTTATTCTTGGAAGAAGTCAGTAATTGTGGTGCCTCTGATTCCAAATCTAGTAACAAACATTAAACAAAAATGCTAGATTTAACATTTTTAAATGTTTTGATGTGAGCTCTGTATCACTGATTAATTGATTTTACCATGTAAAACAGCAGCCACATTATAAATAAGGAACTTTTAAACAAACTATTTTGTTGTCTAAATAGATACAACTTCATTTAGTTAAGTACAGAATATTTTAATCTCAGGGGTAATGGATACTTTAAGCACCCAGTTTAAAATAACTAAAATTACTTTACTGTTCATATTTCAAGTTGAAAAGAATTATAAGAGTTGAAAGGTGATAAGACTAGTATTTTAGACTTGGTTCTATTTTGTAAAGTTATTTCATCTTTGAAGGAAGGAGAGAGAACTCAGTTTTCTCTAATTTGCTTCTCACTCTTACATTCATACATAAAAAACTGAAAAAACCTATTGAAAGTATATTTCAAAGCATGATTATATTATAAAATTGGAAGGCATCTTAATTGTACACACATACTTATTTATATATATGTAATGTTTCAGATAATGTATGAATGTGATTAAACAAATAGCCTTCTCTATCTCAGACAAATGACTGTTAAATTTCCATGGACAAAGTTGCAGTAAATCTGTTAAAATCATAATTAGTTTCACCAGTATTCTAAAAAGAAATGATATAATATTTGGTTTTAAGTCCCAATTATGGTTCCCATCTTTGGGTCAAGTCAATTTTTTATAAAGATAGTAATATTAAATTCTTGACATAGAGCACAAAATTATTACACATTAATATTTTTTCTTTCTTCCATGTAGTTCATTTGAAATAGCTGGTTATCATATCTTTGCCTTGACCTAAGAGCTTTGGCCACACTTTAAATCCCAGGACAGGTAAAATTGACACAGCACACAAAATACTGACAGAAATTCTGGCTTCTTTCTGATATGGCTTTGTATTTTATAACACTCATCGAGGGTAATGAGTCAAACCTTCATTACATAGCATAGCACTCATGTTGTCTGAAAAGTCTCAAATAAAACTTGTAAGCAGCCTTAGGAAGGGAAGTTCTATATTTGGAGTTAATGTTTTGGATAATCATTCTGGTTGTATCTGCTGCCTGTGGGTAATTTATTTAATCCCAACTTTGATTTCCTTATCTATAAAAAGGAGCTGAGGATGATTATCAAATAGGGTTGTTGTTAGGAAGTCTCTAATAAGTTAAAAATGTATGATCTTCTTAGAAAATGAATAAAGAAAATGAGTAAAGATCTCTCTCTTAAGCACTAGATCTCTATACCTACCCAACTGCTCAAAAATTAAAAAATATGTTAATCCACTATTTATTATGTGTCAAAAAAACACACACAAATAAGTTTCCAACATTATGGCAGACTGAGTTGAAATGGAAAAGTCTCCTGCTCAAATCTATAGGTATATTTGATAAAACATAGCAACTTTTAAATACATAACCTCACATGAAAGAGATGAAAAACCCCAGGTGACAGAAAAGAAGTAAGCACATACCATTTCAATAAGGACATTAGTTGATGCTGTGGAAACTTACAGAGGTGTTGGGCCAGATATAATCTCTAGAGATTAGGGTGTGTGATTTTAACAAACAGCAGGAAGCAGATGAGACCTTGCACCAGAGTATGGGGAGGATATGAAACCCAGATGCTGCACTAAGGTGATATGCTGCAAGAGCTCATCTTCACTCTAAAATGAAGGAGAGGGAACCCCATCTTACCCTAGGTCTTGTATGGTTTGGGGTTCATGTTGATACTACTTTTGTAGAATGGTAGTTTCAATATTTGAAGTATAAAAGTTAGCCCACGGATATAAAAATTCTAGGGAGTCCAACAAAAAGCAATACTTTGCATTATGGAAAGTTTTGTAACCTAGGGATCATAGGATGCTCATAAGTAAAACAAAACAAAACAAAACAAACCCTCCACAGTAGGTGAGCCCAGTAAAAAACTGATAAGCTATGAAATTGGTCTCCTAATTTCCAACACTCACAAATAGATGAAAGGCTTAACTGTAAGACATTAAACCATAAAACACCTAGAAGAAAATATAGAGAAGAATCTCCTTGATACTGGTTTTGACAGTGATTTTTTTAGATACAACAACAAAAGCACAAACAACAACAACAAATCAGCAAGTGGGACTAACTCAAACTTAAAAGCTTCTGCACAGCAAAAGTAACAATAAAAGAAATAAATATGAAACCTATAGAATTGGGAGAAGATTTTTGCAAACCATATATCTGATAAAGGGTTAACATGGAAATATATAAAATACTCATACAACTCAATAGTAAAAACAAAACAAAAAGAAACAATCAAAAAAATGGTCAGAAGAACTAAATAAATGCTTGTTTTTCCAAAGGAAGGCATCTAAGTGGCCACAGGTACACGAAAAGATGATCAACACCCCTAAACATCAAGGAAATGCAAATTAAAGCCAAGATGAGTATCACTTTAAACCTGTAAGAATTACAATCATTAAGATAAGTATTGGTGAGGATGTGGAGAAAAGGGAACCATTGTGCACTGTTAGTGGGATTGTATACTGGTTCAGCCACTGTGGAGAACAGTGTGTAGGTTCCTCAAAACAAAAATAGAACTATCATATAATCCAGGAATCTCACTTCTGGGTATATATTCAAAGGAAATAAAAGCAGATTACTGAAGAGATGTATCCATTCGCATATTTATTGCCATATTATTCTCAATAGTCAAGATATGCAAACAACCATCAACAGATAAGTGGATAAAGAAGATGTCACACACACACAAACACAGGACTATTATTCAGTCACTAGAAATAAGTAAATCCTGCCATTTGCAAAACAACAGGGATATGCTTTCAATTTGGATCCTAGAATGAAGAAGATAAGAAGCAAAGCTATATGGACAGTGTCACATGAACACAAAATAAAGCATTGTTTTTGTAAGAACTGAGATTTGGGGGTTGTTATCACATAACATAGCAAAAATGATAGATATACTAGTTCACTAATAATGTGTACTACAATATTTACTATCTCATAGATATCTATTAATTTAATAAATGTAAATTCTTACTACCATCCTATCTAATAAAAGAGTAATATGAAAATTAATCATCACTCCATGACAAAGATGGTGGTGCCCATAGCGGCTGGGCAGGACGCTGGCGGTGTCACCCCGGCAACGTAAGCCCAGTAGGCAAGCGGGGCCGCAGGCAGCACCCAGCAGGGCCTGCATGCCCATCCCCATGGTGTGGAGCAGGCAGGCCCCACAGAGAGCAGAGAACCAGGGGGAGTGGACTCAAGCCGTCAGTAGCACATCCCCTGAGGGCTCCTGAATTGGAGAGGGTGCAGGTCAGGCTGAGGGACCTCCCCGCCCTCCCTCACTCCCCCCCTTCCCATGCATGAATTTCATGCACCGGGCCTCTAGTATCTGAATATAGTGGGATCTTGGTAAGTAAGAAAATTTACTTCATTTGTTGTTTATTCTCATCCACCAACTTCCTTCTTCCTAACAGAACCTCACTTCTATTCAGGTAGCCTTTCCTATGTAGCTCACATGGCTCAGGAAAAAATGTTTCTATCTCTTAGTTCAGAGATAATCCTTATTGTTTTAAGAATCCAATTTCTCCTTGTCTAGAATTGATTAAAAAATGAACAAGTTCGGCTCAAACCAATATGCTCAATTAATATTTGACAAAGGAGGCAAGAGCATACAGTGGAGCCAAGATAGTCTCTTCAATAAATGGTGTTGGGAAAATTGGACAGATATATGCAAGAAAATGAAACTAGACCAAAACTTAACCAAACACAAAAATAAACTCAAAATGGATAAAGGACTTAAATGTACGACAGGAAACCATACAATTCTAGAAGAATCCAAAGGCAACAAAATCTCAGACATATGCCGAAGCAATTTCTTCACTGATACAGCTCCTAGGGCACTTGAAACTAAAGAGAAAATGAACAAATGGGACTACATCAAAATAAAAAGCTTCTGCACAGCAAAAGAAACCATCAACAAAACAACGAGAAAACCCACTGTGTGGGAAAACATATTTGCCAATGTCATATCTGATAAGGGCCTAATCTCCAAAATTTATAGGGAACTCATACAACTTAACAAAAGGAAGATAAACAATCCTATCAAAAAATGGGCAAAGGACCTAAATAGACACCTTTCAAAAGAGGACATTCAGAAAGCCAAGAGACATATGAAAACATGCTCAAAGTCACTAATCATCTGAGAGATGCAAATCAAAACAATAATGAGGTACCATCTCACACCTGTCAGACTGGCTATCATCAACAAATCAACAAACGACAAGTGCTGGAGAGGATGTGGAGAAAAAGGAACACTTGTGCACTGCTGGTGGGAATGCAGACTGGTGCAGCCACTATGGAAGACAGTATGGAGTTTCCTCAAAAAACTTCAAAAGGAACTCCCATTTGACCCTGTGATCCCACTTCTAGGAATATATCCCAAGAAACCAGAAACACCAATCAGAAAGGATATATGCACCCCTATGTTCATAGCAGCACAATTCACCATAGCTAAGATCTGGAAACAGCCTAAGTGCCCATCAGTAGATGAATGGATTAGAAAACGGTGGTACATCTACACGATGGAATACTATGCTGCTCTAAAAAGGAAGGAACTCTTACCATTTGCAATGGCATGGATGGAACTGGAGAGCATTATGCTAAGTGAAATAAGCCAGTCAATGAAGGAAAAATACCACATGATCTCACTCATTCATGGATAATAGAGACCATTATAAACTTTTGAACAATAATAGATACAGAGGCAGAGCTGCCTCAAACAGATTGTCAGACTGCAGTGGGAAGGCCGGGGAGGGTTGGGGGGCAGGAGGTAGGGGGGTAAGAGATCAACTGAATGACTTGTATGCATGCATATAAGCATAACCAATGGACATAAGACACTGGGGGGTGGGGGAGGCTAGGGGACTATCAAGGGCGGGGGGGAAAAAAGGACACATATGTAATACCCTTTGTAATACTTTAAGCAATAAAAAAAAAAAAATGAACAAGTGATTCAATTCCAGCCAGTAAGAACCAGAGAGAAGCTTTTAGAAAAAAATTGTTCTTAACATTTTAAAGAGAGTCATGAAAAGCCTATCTTCCTCTCAAGTCAAATGTCTGTATATGAACGAGAAAGAATATGGCTTCAATCACTGCAAGCAACCACCCAGTCATCTAGGGCACGTCTGAGTAAGGATACAGAAGGAGCCTGAGTCTTTGATGATGGTGTTGAGACATGGGGTCCACCTTGAGAAGGTCTCTCCTTAAGGAGCTTATATCATCTAAGCCAATGACTTTTCTTATTGGTTAAACTAATTTGTGTCATATTTTGTGATATCCATAGCCTGACACACGCTAAGTTCCATAAGAAATATATTTTTATTATCAAACTTCCCATTAAGTAGAATTTTATAGATTTTTGACCATCTTCTGTTGTATTTTTGCCATAAGGAATCATTTGCAGGGTAACTGATGTTCATTCTCTTCCATTTGTCTAGAGTTCCTGCCTCAGCCATTTGGGTAATTGATTTAGGCCTCAGATAAGGCCTTTTAAAACTTTGGCTTTATATTTCTTATAACAATAAAAATCTATGATGCTGCACTAATAGATAATGCTTTTAACTACAATTTCTTATGCTTTTACAAATATATTCTGATATTTTTAGCACCTTTGAAAACTTTGAGAGTATATCATACCAAACCAAGTATAACATTGATGACCATCCAAAAATGTTATTATTTTATTCAAAATGTATACTGTTTATGTTTTACATATATTATTCCCTGTGTGAACAGAATACTGTATCCATTGACTAAAATATAAACTAATCACATATTTGTAGTTGTAATGTTTCTTCTATGAAAATCATGGCTTTTGCTTCTAGACTAAATTAACATTTAAATATGAAGGTTAATGGTAAACATCAACTATTGTTTTTGAGCTTTTAGTATGTGTCAAGCAAATGTTAAGCACCTATTTAGTTGTTATTTTATTTGTCAGTTGTCAGCACTGTCCCTGTCACTTTATTTTGCAAATAATAAGTCCAGTATGAGCTTCTACCCTAAGCTCTCACACCCATGTCCATTCCTGTCCTCGTAAAAAAATAATAATAAACTCATTCAGCTACCATAAATCATCACATCCTAGAACATAATGAGAATTATAAATAATTTTCAAAGATTTGTATATATTTTATCCCTCTTATTGGAATGAACATACTTCAAAGGTTGCACTCTATATCTGCATGTCACCCATACCTTTTTATACCAGGCAAATACTTATGCCTTTTGACTTGTTTAGATAGAATAGACCATCTGGGAAAGCAAATTAGTAAAAAGAAAATGTTCTTATCCCCAACGCTTCTAGAAAGGGGTATGTTATTGAGTTTTTTGTTACTGGAAGGAGAGAAACCAGTAGTTCATTTCTGTTAGGAGTTTTTCAAATAACATCTATGTGAACTCACTGGACTCAAAGCTCCTGAAAGCCAGAGGCTGGCTCTATTTCATCTTCATGGTGAAAAGTCACCATGAAGGGAATTTAAAAGCAGAAAGATAAGAATTGCATGACTGCTGCTCTATGTGGTGAGGAAAGGAGGACAAGGTTGGGGAAGCAGGAGGAGTAGGGCACATGTCCATGTTCTGCTTCTGTTGAAAAGCTTATCTATGTTGCACTTTGATTGACCTTGCCTGAAAGATGCAAGTTTAAGGCAAAAAAAAAAAAAAAAAAAAAAAAAGCTTTGGACTCTTGGAGTGGCATCATCAAAGTCTGGAGGTAGAAATAATGAACTTCTTCCCCCCCAAAAAACAAATTTAAAATGAAGCCTACTTTCTGGGATGCAAGCAAACCATCGGCCTCACATTGGGGCAAGGTAGCAGACTTTGGCATCAACTATATAAATTGCTGAATAAATAGTATCAAGTGAATGAAGTTTTCGCTCTTTTTCCCATTCTCTAAGAGAATCAAATGCCCCTGCTAGCCCCCGCCAGTCAGGCAGTTTATTTATATTCTCTATTGTACTTACAGTGTTTTACACATAGTAACTATTCATTAAATGTGCTAAAAACCAGTTTATACCATTAACCATACATTCAGTAACAGTAGAACTTGAAAACAGAACTTAAAAAGCCTTAAGTAGTCATTTTTATGGAAATCAGCAAATGGCACATAATTTTCAAAACATAGGCATACTAATGGGCATAGAAAACTCAATGGTAAAAGTACAAATAAAAAGAAATTTTTACTTTAATAAATTTTGTATAGATTACAGCTACAAAGATATTTAAACACACATTGTGGCTAATGTAATCAGGCAGTTCAATTTTAAGGGGTGTTTAATGTGATAACTGTGTTACCTATATACAATCTTGATTTATTTCCAAGGAATTAAAATAATCTCTTTAAATTTAATGTTAGCATAAGCATGGGAATCTTAAATTAACCACGTGTGCTTTAGTGAAATAACAATATATCTTGACATATTTAGAGATATGCAATACATAAAGGTTCTGCCCTGGCCAGGTAGCTCAGTTGGTTAGAGCGTCATCCCAATCTGCCAAGGTTGTGGACTCAATCCCTGGTCAGAGCACATACAAAAATCAACCAATGAATGCATAAATAGGTGGAACAACAAACTGATGTTTCTTTCTCTCTTCTCTCAAAAAAAGTCAATTAAAAAATGAAAGTTAAATGGCAATGATAAAATCTTCCTGGTCATTTAGATATGCATTTAATATTATAAAGTACCTGGTTAGTATCTGTATCCTGATCCAGTACCTATTTATATAATCATAGTAAAAATCACATTCATTGTTTTAATGCTTTAAGTACATTGCATTTATAATGGTTTTCATTTTTAAATGCTTTGTAGTACATAGTAAACTACTATCAAGAAACAAATACATTTCATTTTTATTTGAAATCAAATATTAAGCTGTAAACAAATGACTGACAGTATGTTTTAGTTCATTTTATTTTCTTATGAAGGAGAAAATACACTAAGTAATCCAAGCTCAGAGATACTGGTTTCTGGCATTTGTAAGCAGCAAAACTAAGAAAATGTTATTGAGTTTGAAGATGACACAATGTCAACTGTCACTCTCTGGTGGGGAGAATAAGGCTACCAAAAGCCCTTTGGCTCTAAGAAATGCCACGTTCCTTTTCTGAACACTAAAATATCCCTTTAAATTAACTGGGTGAAAGTTAGTTTCTTGAAGTGGTTTAAATCCAGGAGGATATCAGAAATTTCTCAGATCTGTGACCTTTTTCTTCATAGAGAAGTGAGGAGGAGAAGGTTGAGGTTGGTATTGTGGAGATATGAAATGAATTGAGAAAACTTCAATAAGTTTTCCCTGTACCACTGTTTCATGGCACTTCACTAAAAACCTATTTTCTATACGGAAGACTTTGATTTCTGTATTTTTACCTAATTTCTGGTTATTTTCTTGCTGCAAATCAACACTATGATTAAATAAGACCATCTTGCCCATTAAGGAAGACCATCTGCATTAAAAACTTTCATAAAAAGGCATAATACTTAAGTTCAATTTAATAAGTATTAGAGATATACAAATCAAATAATGAAATGTGCTTCTCTAGTAGATTGGGAAGGTTTAAAAAATGATTGATATCTAGGATTAATAGTGATGTGAAAAACAAGAATTTTGGTATACCATTGGAGCAACATGAATTAGTTTATATTGAATTTTGAGAGGGATTTTGGTACTATCAAATTTTTGTATATGTATAGTTTTCATACTGTCAATAGTATTTTATTTTTTAATTAAATCTTTATTGTTCAGATTATTACAGTTGTTCCTCTTCCCCCCCCCCATAGCTCCCCTCCACCTGATCCCACCCCACCCTCTGCCCTTACCCCCATCACTGTCCTCATCCATAGGTGTAAGATTTTTGTCCAGTCTCTTCCCGCACCCCCCAACACCCCTTTCCCTCCAAGAACTATCAGTCCACTCCCTTTCTATGCCCCTGATCCTATTATATTCACCAGTTTATTCTATTCATCCGATTATTTATTCACTTGATTATTAGATTCACTTGTTGATAGATGTGTATTTGTTGATCATAATTTGTATCTTTACCTTTTTCTTCTTCCTATTCTTAAAGGATACCTTTCAGCATTTCATATAATACTGGTTTGGTGGTGATGAACTCCTTTAGCTTTTTCTTATCTGTGAAGCTCTTTATCTGACCGTCAATTCTGAATGATAGCTTTGCTGGGTAAAGTAATCTTGGTTGTAGGTTCTTGGTATTCATCACTTTGAATATTTCTTGCCACTCCCTTCTGGCCTGCAAAGTTTCTGTTGAGAAATCAGCTGACAGTTGTATGGGTACTCCCTTGTAGGTAACTGAGTTTCTTTCTCCTGCTGCTTTTAAAATTATCTCTTTGCCTTTCCTTTTGGCATTTTAATTATGATGTGTCTTGGTGTGGTCCTCACTGGATTCCTTTTGTTTGGGGTTCTCTGTGCATTCTGGACTTGTAAGTCTATTTCTTTCACCAGGTAGGGGAAGTTTTCTGTCATTATTTCTTCAAATAGATTTTCAATTTCTTGCTCTCTCTCTTCTTCGGGCACCCCTATAATTCGGATGTTGGTACGCTTGAAGTTGTTTCAGAGGCTGCTTACACTGTCTTCATATTTTTGGATTCTTTTTTCTTTTTGTTTTACCGGTTGGTTGTTTTTTGCTTCTTCATATTTCAAAGCTTTGACTTGATTCGTGGGATCCTCTAGTCTGCTGTTGGATCTCTGTATAATATTTTTTATTTCAGTCCGTGTATGCTTAATTTCTAGTTGGTCCTTTTTCATAACCTCGAGGGTCTCACCAGATTTCTTGAGGGTCTCACTAAATTTATTGGTGGTTTCTAGAAGATTCTTGAGTAACCTTATTAGTGTGGTTTTGAACTCTATATCCAATAGTTTGCTTTCCTCCATTTCTGTCATTTGTGACCTGTTTTTTTTATCTCCTCATTTTGGCTGCTTCCCTGTGTTGATAGAGTGGCTTTCTGTGCTAGGTGTCCTTTAGGGCCCAATGGCTCAGCCTCCCCAATTACCTGAGGTGGACACTCTTGGTGCACCCCTTTGTGGGCTGTGTGCACAGTCTTGTTATAGTTAAGCCTTGATTGTTGTAGATATCACTGGGAGGAATTGACCTCCAGGCCAATTGGCTGTGGGAATCAGCTGTGTCTACGGTGGGAGAACTTCTGTGCTGAAGACACCCTTATGGGGCAAGACTTGCTTCAGTGGGGCTTTGGTGCTCACTGAGTCTGCCCCCTGAGTGTGTCCCTTATGGATCTGAGGAGTTGTAATCTGGATGGTCCTACTTTGACCACTGGGTACACTGGCTCTTGGATCTCTAAGGAGGTGCTAAGTTAGCCTGCCTGAGGCTACCCAGCAGGAGCTATGGAGAGATCTGCAGATTCCTCTGCCTTGTTTGGGGTTTGGAGGTGCCCAGATGAGGCCCAGCTGTGAAGCAACGCAAGCTGCTGTGGGGCCTTGGGCCTTCTCTTGGAAGTTCTGGGTCTGTCTGGCCCAGCTGCAGTTTGTTAGGTAATTTTAGATTGCTAAGGGCCAGTCATTCATATGCAAAAGCCTCTGCGCACTGCTTCGGTGGAGCAGGGTCTCAGGGAATCAACAGGGTGGAGCAAGCAGCTATGGCTGATCCTCAGCCCTGCCCTAAGAGGTCCTGGGTCTCAGTGTCCCGAGGTAATCCCTGTAAGCACCTCTGAGAGAAAGCTGCCCTCAAGTTCCAACCAATGCCAGACAATCCAGTTTCTCCTCGTATGAGTCTGGGTCCCCAGAGACTCGCTGGGAACTGGAGTTCAGAGCAGTCGGGAGCTTGAGACTCCCTCCCGATTGAAAAAGACAACCGTGTCCTCAGGTGCCAGCCCTTTCCTGGTGCACCTCCATACCACTTTACTTCCGCACCTCCTCTGAGTCGCAGTGTGCTTTTCTCTTTCCTTCTAGTTGTAGAATTTCCACTCAGCCAGCCTTCCTGTGGTTCTGGATGATGTCCGTTTTGTCTTTTAGTTGTAGTTTTGAAGTGGTTGTGTGAGGCAGCAATTTTCTGTGTTTACCTATGCCACCATCTTGGTTTCCTCCTGTCAATAATATTTTAAAAATATGTTCTAATATCTTACATTCAGGTCCTCTGCCTGTTTTTAAATTAGATTTTGTGTGTGTGTGTGTGTGTGTGTGCACGCGCATTAAACTGTATGAGCTCCTTATATATTTTGACCCCTTATTAGATGTATCATTGGAAAATATATTTTCTCATTCAGTAAGTTGTCATTTCTTTTTGTTGATGGTTTTCTTCAATGTACAGAAACATTTTAGTTTGATGTAGTTCAGTTTCTTTATTTTTGCTTTTAATGCCCTTCCCTAAGAAAACATATCCAAAAAGATATTGCTAAGACCCATGTCAGAGAGTTTGCTATTTGTTCTTTGAAAAGTTTTATGCTTTTAGGTCTTACATTTAAGCATTTAATTCATTTTGATATTATTTCTGTATAGATGTAAGAAAGTGGTCCAATTTCACCTTTTTATATGTATCTGTCCAGTTTTTCCAATATGACTTATTGAAGAGACTGCATCCACCCAATTATATATCCTTACCTCCTTTACCACATATTAATTGACCTATAGTGGGGATTTATTTCTGGGCTTTCTATTCTATTCCATTAATTTGTGTATCTGTTTTTATGCCAATATCATATTGTTTTGATTATTATAGCTTTATATTATAGCTTAATGTCAGATTGTGTGATACCTCCCAGTTTATTCATTTTCCAGATTTCTTTGGATATGTGAGGTCTTTTTTTGTTGTTGTTTTTTTGTTTGTTTTTTACACTATAATGTGTTAGTGAACTCATTTATATTATTTTTATAAAGATATTATCTTATTAGCTGATCTTTTTATTCACATTTTATGTAAGATAATCTTCCTGTTGGAGTACTGGCATGATAAATTTAGTCTGAAATGCTCTGACAGAAAATTGCCAATACCATATAGCATTAGATAGAACAAGGTCTTGTGATTTTACAATCTGTTTTTGAGACATGCATGGTGTGAAAAAAAATTAAAGAAGCTATAATGGAGCTAATCATGCTTAAGAATTAATAGCCCAAAAAGCAAAGATTAAGAAAAGTCAAAGACATTTTAAAGAAGACAAAGTACCTTGTTTCCTCATATATCGATACTGATTATGAAACCACAGTAATTTATAACAGTTTTCAATTGAGACAGTATGGAGATACAAATGAAACAAAACACACAGTCAAAAATAGACCAATGAGCTGGTTTATGATAGAGAGTGCAGTAGTATGTACAATCAATTACCTCATGAGGAAAAAAAATGAGAACAGAAACAAAAATTAATCCCTTACCTCACACCAATACACAGAATCAATCTCAGATGGTTTAAAGTCTGAAAGGTAAAATATCAAATTATAAAGCATTAGAATGCAATGTAGAAAAATATATTTACAATATTGGGGTAGTAAAGTTTTCTTTAAATTAAATTCAAAGCACATATCATTAAGGAAAGTACTGATAAAGTTGACAACATTAAATTAAAACTTATTTTTATAAAAAATAGACCATATTAAGATTAAAAACTAAAATTGAGTTATAACTGACAATATTGATATTGGAAATGTGGATTGTTAATAAACCTATGAAAAGGTGCTCAATCTCATAAGTAACCAGGAAAATATATATTTAAACCATAATAACATATCATTTCACACCCCTCAGACTGGAAAACATGAAAATGTCTAATAATACCAAGTACTGCTAGGATATTAATCAATAAAAACTCTTACAAATGATAGCAGGAATATAAACTGTTTGAAAACAATTTAATATTAAATGTATTCTGTAACCCAAGAAATCCACTTTTATGTGATATATAAACTAGAAAAACTCTCATAATTATACATCAAGAGATGGAAACAAACATGTTCATAAGATGTAGTTATAAAAACAAATATTGTCATCAGAATGTGAATATAGTAAATTCATACAGTCAGTTACAATACAGCCGTAAAAACTAGTGAAGCAGAGTGACACATCAGGATTCTCACAAACAGAATGTTGTTTTTAAATCAAAAGCAATCTGTGAAAGCATACATACTGCTTTATCTCACTTATTAAGGGTTAAATACTAAAAGATTTTTAGCAGTAAGGAATATATAAATGTACAAATAATACAACGTTTAGGAATGAGGTAACCTCTGTGGTGTGAGGGAAGCAGAAATGGAAGAATAGGAGTGAAACTTCAATTTTCCTTCTTAATGAAAGGGTTAGCTAGCTAGTTTAATTAGGCATGTTTAGGAAGTTTTAGTAATAAAAAGGGGTCTATAGGAAAGAAATACATAATGAAGACTTGAAGATGCCAGGTGTTTATCTTGTACAGAGAGTAGAGAAATGGAATAGGCAAATAGAAGTGTATCTGGCCTGTGCAATTAAGACAGCCATAAATCAAATGTATCTCGGGCCTGAGCAGTTAAAGTGACCATAAGTTAGGCCAAAAGTTGCCCTGACTTGAGTAACTGGGAGGACCATAAGATAGGCTTTCTTTGCCAAGGTAACTGCCAGAGCTATAAGATAAATCCAAAGTATCTCAAACAACAAGATAAGGGGGAGAGGGGGTAGGGGACACCACGTGGGCTTTGAGCTTTGAAAACTAATTCTATGTAGCAAAATGACCAATAAGAAGGGGTCAGGTTCAGACAAAGAACTGCAGCCTATTTAATATCTGTCCAGGAGGGACGGAGTCCTAGGCTTAGAATTTAGAATTAGGTTTTAGAGGTAGTGCCTGCTTGCAATACGTTTCTGTACTTTTCACCTATCACCTTTTGTCCAAGGCCTCATTCTTCGAAACCATCAAGACAAGCACCTGGGAATTCAGGGCATTCCAGTTCAATTTCTGCGTTTCATTAAGGTGCATGGTGGGTACATCAGTGCTCATTGTATTTTGTGTATCTTAAATATGCAAATTTATGTTTAAAAATAAAAATTATGGAAATGAATTAAAACCTACAATAAAGAAGCATTCATTTTAGGAAGCACAGATTATTAATCTGAAAGATAAGCTTCATGATGAAGGCCATCTAACTAATTTGAAGATGAATCTTAATGAGTTTCATTTCCTATTCAGAACTTCTCCACTGCTTTTCAAAAGCTAACCACAACAATGCAGCACTTCCTACCCTTAAGGTATTCCACTGATATTGATCCTGTCCTACCAAGCTCTGAGCTCTTCAGACCTGTATCTCCATGCATCAAACTTGAACAATGTTTTTTATTTCCCCAAGAACTAATATCTAATTAAGTCAAACCTATTAAGATAGTAACAGTTGGTAAAGCTAAAATTATTGTGCTTTCTACACATAGTTATATTTTAACCAAGAATTGATAAAGAGAAAATCATTTAAGGCAAAGGTGTCATTCCAGGCCTTCCAAAGAGAAAGACTAGGAAAAATAGTTAAATTAAAACTCATTGCTTAATATCATCCTATGTCTTTTTAAATTTCAAATAAGGTTAGTTCTGCTTGTCCTAGGAACAGATAATCATTTCAAAAAATTTAGTAATGTGAATCAAAGTAATTAATTAACAACTTATAAAATTTTATAGGCTTAATGTCTAGTCACTCACAGATGTAATCTGAACAGCTAATCTGTTAAAACTGGCTTGATCTGATTTTTAAAGTTGTTTCTGTTTTCATTGTTGGACCTCTGCCTGAATGACAGCCTGAGGATATTTAACACTCCTCTTTCTTTCTTCAATTTTCAGATAGTCATCTGTATTTCCAGAGGGTTGATGACAGGGCAACTTGGAGTTTAGAGACAGCATCTGCATTTGCATTTCAATAGTTCCATCATTCTATGAAACCATTGAAATCTCTTCAATATGCCTCATTGTTTAGATAGTGAAGGTGGCCAATTTTGTTCAAGATTCTTAGAAATCTTTGAAAAAAATATGGACTATTGTATCCAAAGCCTATTCTACAGAGAATATTCTTCCCCCTTGTTATTTTTTTATGCTAAAATCATGTTTGTTAAAACCCATAGGCACTACATCACATCTGCACATATTTAAAATCTTTTATCCTTCTGGACCTTTGTGGCCTGAAGTCGTGGTTCTAGGATAAAATAAAAGGGAAAGGATAGCAGCATATGGTTTACAACATATATAGGGGAGTCATCAATTTTTAATTAGGGTTCCAAAAACATCTTTCTTCCCATTGAACAGAAATGTTTGTTTTCACTTAGAAAAACAAGTCCACTTGACACATGGAGGATAATGCCATTGGTAGGGACATAGCCTGTTTTCAAGGATCTATACTCATAACTAGCTGTAACATTAAATAGAATTTCTGTCAAATATTTAGATTGAAGGGAATGCATCCTGAAGTTAAAATATGAAATTCAACTGGATAGCTTTCTGAGTTGAGTCTTTGTGCCCTTCCTGGAAGTGTGGGCATTATCCACCAAATAAATTTAGGAAAGGATTGAATGAAAGAATGTATGTGAAAGTTCTGTGCAAAATGCATCCAAAAGAGCTGGAAGCCTATAAAAGATTGCTACAGTTGTATACTTGTTATGGCAGGTTATTTTTTTTTAACTTTATATTAGTACCTACATTTTTTCATATCACTACACCCAGGTGAAACACCGAGATGTGAAAAATGTTTGCAAGGACAAAACGATGGGTGAAAAAATAGAGCTCCACAGAGGTCAATTAAAAATTTTGTCCTTAGAACATCTTTTTCATCTCCTTGCCATTTGTTTTAGAACCCTTTCTCAGTGGTGTTTTAAAACGGTCTGGCTTTTCAAAATACACTCTCATTTCTTTTTCCGTCTAACTAAATTAATGAAATACTAGGAGGCTCTCCATAAAAGTCAGCCCACCTTCATGGCCCAGATAAAGTGGAAAGGAATCCTCATTCTGGGTCCTCTGCGGAGAGGTGTCAGTCTTCAGATACTCTTCCTAGAAAATCCCTAGCAGCCAGAAAGGATTTTTGACCTTGACGATTTTAGCATTGCAAATCTAAGAATATAAGCAAGTGCATTTTCTTTTTAGTAAACCGTGAGCTTACATCCACCCTAGAGTGGCCATTGAATGGCATGCAGCCTGACTGTATTAGCATTATAGAGCTAAAGAGAAGATTCTTTTTCTCCCCTTGTGAGGAAGCAAAACCTATGGCTTATCTTCCGCAAAAGAATGATTCCAGGATAATAAAGCCATTTCCAAAGAGGGGATTCAGCAGATGGGTTTAAAGAATAAAAGAGAAATCTAAATATAGTACTAACTTCATCAATGTGTTTCTTAGCATATTGCAGCTTATGAGTTTAAATATAAGCGTGTGAGCATACAGTGTCCGAGTGTGCCTTTATGGAAGGGAGGATATGAGTGTGTGTGAGAGAGTGTTCAAGGCAGGAGGGTAGTTGGGAAACCCCTTTGTTTTCTGCGCACTCCCAGGGCATCAACCCAGCCCCCCCCCCCCCCCCCAAAAAAAAAAGAAGGGAACGCGAGAGCAGGCGCAAAGGTCGCTGCCTTGACTGACTGATGCGAAGCGACCCAACCGCCACGCAGAGACTTTTCTCCTTGGCATCCAACAACCTGCAGCGGGAAAGGCGGGCGGGGGAGGAAACCCCGAGGAGGCGCTCCTGGCCGCCTCTTTGCTGAGGTAGCAGGAGCAGCAGCCTGCGGAGCCACGAGCTCGGCGTCACCGAGCTGGTGCGGGTGCCCAGGCGCTCCGGAGGCGCAGAGGCCGCGAGCTGCTCTGCCGCCCAGGCGCCGGCGCTGCGGGACCGTGCGCGCCGCGAGCGCCCCGGGCCGGTCCGGCAGCGGGAGGAGCGGGAGGAGCGGGGATCGCGCGCTGCCAGGCGCCGAGTCCCAGCACTTTCCTCGCGCCCCGGGGGCGACCGAGGGAAGCCCGGAGCTCGGCCCCTTGCCCCGTTTTCTAAACGCAGCCTCTGACAAAGCCGGGACAAAGCAAGCATTTCCATTCTCCGCCCGACTGGGATTTTTCTCCTTCTATTTCAGGGGAGCCCGAGTAGAGGTCAGAGGGGCCAGCGAGATTCTCAAAAAGGGGCCGAGAGCCGTGAACGTGGTCACCCCCTCCAGTCGCGGGGAAAATCTCCTTGACATTTTTCACACTTTGAAGCAGCTGCAGCTGGTGTCGTCGGAAAAGGGGGTGGGAAAAAAAGAGGGGGCGGGGAGAGCAGGGAGACACAGCCGCGAGCAGCGCCTCCTCGCCTGCCAATCCCGGCACCTGTGCGCGGAGCCACTGCACCGAGGCGGACCCCACTCCAGGAGAACCCCGGGCTCGAAGCCACGGACACCCCGCCCCTGGCAGCGGGTTCTCCCCGGAGGGGACCTGCAGCAGCCCACTCCGGCCACCGCGGTCGCCTGCAGCCGCGGGAGCGCACAGCCCCTCCGAGCCGCCCACCGTCCCCTGGTCCCCAGGGACCCCCGCCCAACCGAGGCGCGGCAGCCGCGGTCAGGGGGTGTTACAGAGTTGGGTGCACGATTCGCCTTTTCTGCTCCTCTCTTCTCCGCCCAGGATTTATTGTCTGTGGAGCCTTTGGGGGTGGGGAGGGAGCTGCGCCTCCGCCGCCGCCGCCGCTGCTGCTGCGGTCGCTAGCGCGGCGCGCACGGCAGGCGGAGGCTGGGGAGTGGAAGCGCTCCTGCCTCCCCCGCCGGCGCCTCGGGCTTCCCCTCGGCCGCTTCCCGCCGGAACCTCTCCCGCCGTCCACCTGAAGGGCACCGGCATCATGGTCTAACGTGGCACCTGCCTGGAATCCCCTCTTCCTCCTCCTGTGCCTCCTCCTGTGACCACCCTCCTCCGCACCGCCTCCGAGGACGCCCGTGCCCACTCCACTGCGGACCCCGAACACTTTAAGGAATAACCCTTGGCAGCCGCACGAGTCGCTCTCTCCGGAACCTCATGGGCAGCTTCTCCGGCCGGCCATGTGAGTAGGACACTCCTGTTCGGTGGCCCAGGGCGGCTGCGGAGACCCTCGCCGCTGGCGGCCGCGGACAGGGCGCGCTGGAGGTGCGGGACCCTAGCGGCCGGCGGGGGGCGGGGGGCGGGGGCGGGAGGACTGGAGCCTTCAGCGCTCTCCCGGAGCTGCTCGCGGTGGCCCCTGGAGGCAGCAGGGATGTGGTAGGTTGCGGGGCATTTGGAAATGGGGTGCTAATTGTGTGGGTGCAGGGGAGCACCGAGTGGCCTGGGCTGGCTGGCGGGAGACCCTAAAAGGTTACCTGCTGCTGAAAGGAAATGTAAAGAGCGAGTGCTAGGCGCTCGTGCTGGGACCACTGGCCGAGCTGAGGTTAGTCTCAGCTCCTCTTCATGATCGCGGGCATCTCCGGTCAGCTTCCGAGGGGTCTGCGGGTGAAGCGCTTTTTTTTAAATTGACACACACACACACACACACACACACACACACACACACACCACTTGTGGCAGGTCTCATTTGGCCCTTTATCTTGGAAGGTATAGTATTACTGTTGGATGTCTGTTTGAAAGATACAATTAGAAGATCTTTATGCCACTGGGGATTGAAGGCACAGGGTGGGGTTTGGGGAGGTGGAGGGGATGAGGAGTGTGACAGACTGGAGGACATGAGGACCGAAAGAAGTGGGGAGCAATGGAGTGAATGCTTTCCCTGGGAGTCAGGGAGAACCATGCCTCCCTCCCTCCCTCCCTCCCCCTAAGCTAGACAACTCCTGCCCACACAGCTCCTTTGTGTTGCACGGCGAAGCCGGTGAGCCCGCACCATTCCCAATCCCATCGCCAGCCCCCTCCAGCACCTTCTGTCCTCCTCCTGGACTCATTAAGGATGCAGGACTAGTTTCGGATCCGGCGGGGAAAGAGGGAGGGAAGTCCATTAACATCCCCATAATCATGGCACCCCGGCTCGTGGGCCATTAGATTGGTTTCCGAAGGTCTCTAGGCTAACTGCTTGGCCGAGTCCAGACGGGGGTTGCGGGGATGGGGAGGCGTAGAATGTCTTTAATGTGTGACTTCACAGTGACGGGGATGGCTGCAACCTTGCTCCATGGTACTACTTCTTGGCCATCGGGCCGAATAAAGGACCCGCCTCCGCCCTCCCCTCTCCCGCACCGTCTCCTCCCCACCAAGTCACAAAGCCTGTGGGCTGGGCGAGAGGGGGCAGCGCAGGCAGAGCAGGGAAGGGGTCACTTTCTCAACTCCCGGGAATTGGCTTCAGAAGGGAACCATCTGCGACTCCCACGGCTCCCACGTTCCTGTCGAAGTTCCCCTTCAGAAAGAATTAGGAGGGAGGGGGTGCGGTGAGACATAAAGATCCTCCACCTGCTCCTTTTGGTGACTTTCCCAGCACACTTTCCACGCATCGCCTCTACCTGCATTGGTAACTAGGTCAGCAGGTGCCTGTGCGTACCTGCATTCGTTGCAATGTGCCTCTTGATAGATGTCAAGCAATTTGTATGTGAGCATATTTGTACCTGGACCAAATTTCTAAGCACAATAGAGATTTTCTAGCGTGGGCGACAAGAGTGCATTCCAGCGAAAGCAGGACACGTGATCTCTCCAACCAGGGAGATACAGTATTAGGAACTCGATTTTCTTTGTTCTAGGCTGAGCCTATGAGATGCTCAGTATCCCAGTTGCTAAGTCCTCCTATAAGAGGGGAAAATATTAAAGTTGACGGGAGTGGAGGGGGGGGGGATACATGGTGGAGAGCTTAGGTAGATAGATACCTGTGAACTGCTTGAACCCTCTATGCTGCCCACCTCTCCCTCTCTTACCGCCCAGCTCCCACCATGCCCCTCAGCCTAGCCAGCTTCCAATTTAAAAGTGAAGCATTCCGTCTCTGAGATGTGGTGGAAAAGTTCTCCAGCCCCTGCACACGTGGGTTCCCCAGCGCCTGGGAACCTGCTGGGATTAGCAACAGATTCTGCCACCTCCCCAGTCCAAGTGTCACGCCTCCATCCAGGCGACATTGAGCTGACTTCACAGACTCTAAGAGAAGCACCACAAGATCTTCTTGCAAAAGGCAGTAGGTCAGAGTCAAATCCGTGCTTCTTGAAAACCACTGATCCAGGACAGGATGAGAAATTTAGCTAGGATGTAGGAATGATTTTATTTTTCTTTAAAAATTAGATGCTTAGGCCTAAAGTATGTAGAGGGTGATGTTTAACTATGTCTGTGTTGGGACTCCTGGGGAGATTTCTCAGGCCTGTGGAATGTCCTGGCCTGTGATTATTAATCTCATGGAGGCAGAACTTGCTCTCGACCCATCATTTAATTAGAGTTACCTAACTTGGAGATTTCTTATTTTATTTTTCACTCCATATTTTATAAGCCATCTTAATGGGCTGAAGTTTTTAAAGTGTGGGCTATTTCTGTCCTATACTGCATTGCATCATACTAATTTGTTGTGGTAGGGGAAGCAGAGTCAATTTCCATGACATATTATGAAGTGAGAGTTTTTCTACATTTTATTTTTATACTTGACTGTCCAAGAAAAGATGTGTACTTACCATGGCAACCCTTGCATTCTCCATCACGTGTGCCTGCACATATGTGGCTTCAGAATTAGAAACAACTTCTTAAAGAACTAAATCTGTTTCAATTCCAGTTGCCATGTTTTAGTCAGAATTTTAGCACCACTTTAGGCTGGCATTAAAATTTTCTTAATTAAAATAGCATTTTATTTTCTTTTGTAAGCTTTTAATTTTTCTGGACCTCTATAGCATACAACATATTGATTAAAGTGTTTTTGTGTACATATAGTTTTGTTCACTTTGGATTTTTAAAAATTGTGAAGGTATAGTTAATATCACTGAATTTTTATCACTTACAAAAGTCATTAAATAACTATTACCCATGTGGTGATAATTCTCAAGGATTTTTTTTTTTTTAGATCTATCTTATTTTCAGTATCTACTACATGGTAATAATTGATATAAAATTCTGATTTCTTTACTCACAATTAAAATGCCTATTTTATAGAACAGTTGAAAATTTGAAGATGTTATGTTTTAATTGATCACCAAAATTACATTAAGTCAAACTATAATTTTATCTTCTGATAACTGTGGCCACACTTTAAGGGTGGATCACACATTCCATGATATTATAACTTCATTCCATACTCAAATGAACAGAATGCACAAAGTAACCAACGATCAATAAATTACTATCTGAGTTATTTCTGTATTCTTTGTTTGTTTGGTTAATCCTCACCCAAGGATTTTTTCCCCATTGATTTTTTTAGAGTGAGTGAAAGAAAGGCGAAGGGAGGGAGGGAGAGAAAAACATCAATGTGAGAGAGACACATCATCAATTGATTGCCTCCCACATGCACTCAGACTGGGACTGGGGATCGAACCTCCAACCCAAGTACACTCCCTTTACCAGGAGTGGAACCCATGACCCTTCAGTTCCCAGTCAGATGCTCTAACTACTGGACATACCAGCCAGGGCTCTGGATTCTTATTACATTTTTTTCTTCACATAAATTATTTTATGATTTTTGGAGAATTATTTATTTAAAGAATATATGTAGTTTATTGAGTGTAACAATTATAACAACCACGTCATCAATAAAAGACATTATTTGGAGTATTTTGTTCTTTTCAGTAATAGTAAGTGCTTTGTACAGTATCATCCGTATTCTTTTTCAGGTGAGTTCAGCAAGTCATGTAAATTTGCAAGATGACTTTGGGAGAAACGTCAATTCAAGTCTGTGACACAGAATAGACCTTTAGTTTGTGCCAAGCGAACTGACCATTCAGTAATCCATATCTTCAAGGAAAGATACATTGGAGATGATTCTAGGATCTTCTGAGAACTTTTCACTTTGAATCTCTTTAATCTAGGGGCCAGATCAGTATTCAGTGGAGGGTTTTTAATGCCTCAGAATTTAAAATGGAAATTTAATATTAAAGCACAATCTGACCATGTAGTGTGACAATTAAATTCTATTCTGAGAAAGCACAAAAGCAGAAAGGAGATACATAGATGGTAGGTTAAGCATATGTATTGAAATACGGGATCATAAATTATAAATGGAAACTCAAAACTAGAAGTAGCACTGAAGATCAACAGTGGAAGATCGTGGCCACGTAATATTTTCCTTTATCAAGATTTTAGCTGTGTTTTGTGAATCAGCTTTGCATCATTAAAAATGTTCATGTTTTTATAGAAAACACTGTAGTGCATCATTCTGAGGTAGTGAAAGAAGAATAAGAAAACCTTAGGTTCCTCCAGAATTAACGTGTGATCTTAGGTAACATAAATCAGCCTCTTAATGCTATAAAATAGAGGTAGTAATAAATGCTATTTTATTGTCCTAGTGCATAGCAAATGCTAAGACAGAGTAGTATATGAAAAGTAGTTTGGACAATTTCGAAGAGTTTAATAAACTTTTTGGTACAAACCAGTTTTCCTATACTGATGTATGTGTGTGTGGTTGTGTATAGTGATGGCATACTATATTTTAAAGGTATGCCATTTAAATAGTTAAATATGTATATTTCCTATCTTGGAATTAGGTGGTTACACTCAGAAATCCATGAGCTCTTTTAATCAGGACCCATCCCTTGTCATGTTACTTCCTTAGTGCATGAATTGTAATCACAGTCATAACAGCAGCTACCTGTTACTAAACACCTACCATGAGTCAGGTGTTTTGCTTCAAAGTAATCTTGTAGGAAGCATCAGTCACCATTTGAAAGTTTAGAAAACTGACTCAAAGACAAGTGACAAGTCTATTTAAAATAGCTAAAAAGTGGTGATGATTTAAACTCAGATTTGGCTCTTGTACCTTTTTTTTTCATACTATGCTCTTTCCTTCGTTGGCACACATTGGTGACTGTTAAATAACTGAAACTTATAGATCATAAAGCTAGTTCCTAAAGAATAAAGAAAAATTAACATTTTGAACTAGCTTTTCAAAGTGATCTAAATATTTGGCAATAGTTCACCATATTGCTTTTGTGACCATTTAATATTAGTACAATATATACTGGTGCTTATCTTCTTGGCATAATTAATTCATGGCAGAAACATTTAATAAGCTATTACAACCTTTCATATGAAAGTACATTAAGGAAGGTTTCAATAAAGCAAGTTTTGAGTCAATAGCTGTCATATCTAGTTTGAAACTGGTGACATATTTGATATATAAGCCTCTGGAGAATTAATGTATGTGCTATTTAAATTATTAACCACGATTGAAAAATTATCATTTGTTATTCAATGATATATGGAAAATTATTAAGTAAATTTAATTACCCAAAGGATTTTCTGCACACACTCATTTTTATCCCATTGTTCAGTTTGATAAATTACTTAAAACCTCTATACAAAATATTATTTTACTTAATACACATGAAAGCAACACTAGTTGCCAAAAATGAAGTATTGAAATTTACATTAGCATTGACATGATCTATTTAAATATTTTTAACAATGGAGTAGATGCTTACATTGTTTAAGGAATTAATTTACTGACTTCTTAAAGATGCCTTTCCTTCAGTTGTGCCAGAGTATTTTTGCTCCACATGAAGTTCAGTAAGGCTGAGAGCATACTGAACACCAGATACTGAACACATGGTAGTGATACCATGCCCAGGGTAGTAGCATAACAAATTTGTTAAGTGAAAACAAGGAACTTGTAGAATACATGTAAATGTATGTGTGTGTGTGTTATATTTTTTTTTTTGGGGGGGGTGTTCAGGTAGAATTAAATTTTGTGCTATTCAAGACGTAAAGTAGTCTGAAAACAAATGAGAAGCTATAAGTTGCAATTACAAGGAAGAGGTAGCTAGCCTGAAAAGAAAAATACTGATAGTGTATGTCCTATCACTATCATTATGAGACTTTCAGAGGGAGAAAGAGAGGGCAGTAATGTAAATACAGAGCTAGCAGGAGAAAAAGATGGGAAGAATAGTTGAAAAAGAGCTGTTTGACTGAATTCACCAAGAAAAAAATATTGTAGCTATTTAGGCTATTATAATATTGAAAGAGATAAAGATACTTTTGTGTAGTGGCAAAATATTTATGGCTGACTGGCTGCATTATCAAATTATTTGGCAATAGAAGGAAAGGCAAGAAATGTGCCTTACTGAGACAGTGCCTAAATGTTATGAAGACATTTGTTGTACTAAAAAGGTTAATGATGGACACAAAGCTAAAATGTGTCAGCTAAATTTAAAGACTTAATGTGACACAAATGTATAACTAAAATAATTTAAAAGTGGGAGCAATTAGACTTTTTAAGCAGTAACTGCTCATGTGTTCCGCATCTAATACATTCACCATTATAATTCTTACCATAAGTAAGCATCCTATAGTCCATAGGATGGAGGTGCACCTCAGACCACATATTTTGAGCACTGACATCACATTAAATATTTACTCCAGTGTTATTCTGAGTCAGTGTAATTGAAGCCATAAAAAAATTTTCTTCATTTCAAGTGTGATTACTTTCTCAAGACAATTATAAAAGTTATCATAATTAAATCAAACACCTATTTAAACTTTCAGTGATTGTTAAATATTAGCAAAGTCCTTAGGGCAATACCATATTGTTGAACATTGGGCATACTACACAGATGCACACACAGCTGAAATTTCTCTGTTTTATAACACACACACACACACACACACACATACACACACAGCTGTAATCTTACTATTTCATAAATTCATAACACTTTAGAGATGGAAAATTCTTGAAAAGGTCTTATTTTACCAAAGAGGAAACTGAGCCAGGAAAGTTTCTTCTTCTTTTTCTCCTCCTCCTCCTCCTCCTCCTCCTCCTCCTCCTCCTCCTCCTCCTCTTTCTTCTTTTGTGAGAGAAAATGAGAAGAAGGGAGAGGGAGAGAGAAGAAACATTGATGTGAGAGTGAAACATCCATCCATCAACTGCCTCCTGCACACCCCCTACTGGGGATCACACAATCTGGGCATGTGCTCTAACTGGGAATCAAACCAGCAACCTTTTGGTGTACAGAACAATGCCCAATCAACTGACCCACACTGTCTAAGGCTAAGTTTGCTTTCTTGCTGAATGGCACACAACAATTAGTGACAGAAACAGAAATGGAACCAGATCTCTCAGCTCCCAAACTCTATCAGTAAAACCATACCCTTGAAACTATTGGAGTTCTTTTCATCTGAGCAAAGAGAAACAGGGAAAAGGACTTTAATCCAATAAATTCAGTTAATGAACCAGGCCATTATGATGACCCCACACAAATACATTTTTTTTCTTATTTCATTTTTGGCCTGAATTTTGGCCTGAGTTTTTATTTGGCCTAACTTTTTATGGGTAATTGCTTTATCGCTCCATTTGAATTTGTCTAGGCAGTTTAATGCTATAAATTTAACATCTATCACATATTCGATTTTTAAAAGACACTTATTTTTGCCCTGGCTGGTGTGGCTAAGTTGGGTGAGTATTATTCCATGCACCGTAAAGTTGCTGGTTCGATTCCCTGTCAGGGCACATGCCCAGGTTGTGTGTGGGCTTGGTCTCCGGTGGGTGTGCATGCAGAAGGCAACCGATTGATGTTTCTCACACTGATGTCTCTCTCTCTCTCTCTCTCTCTCTCTCTCTCTCTCTCTCTCTCTCTCTCTCTCTCTCCTCTCTCTCTCTCTCTCTCTCCCTCCCTCTCCTTCCTCTCTTTCTAAAATTCAATAAAAATATTTTTAAAAAGATACCTTTATTGTAGAAAAATTAAATTTATTTCACTAATATTAAAGCACTCTAAATTTGGATACTATACCCTTTTAATGAAAATTAAAATGTTCTTTTAAATTATTTTAGTATCTTTTTAGTATAATGCCAACTAAAGGAATTTTATTCTAAATTTATTAACTTCATTAAAGAGCAATTAATGAGTTTTCTTACCATAAACAAGATTTACTGTAAAGTTATGCCTTTCTATAAAATATTGTCTTAAATATTAATTAGGAAAACATAATCAAGAAAATAAAATATGATACATTTTGGAATTCATTAAATATACTCATTTCTATGAAATATTTTTGCATTACAAAGTTACATTTTGAAGGGTCCATTGAAATAATAAGTTTCCCCTTACCACTAAATACTGTTTATATACCTGTCACACTTTCATAAGATGAATTTAAAATAAACGTTTCTCATTTGGTGTTTTTTTCTAATGCTAATATTTTGAGTCCACTCTTTTTAGAAACTTTAGTTCTTGGAAAATTTAGGACAAGATGTTTTAGTCCTAACTGCTAAAACATATTAATAATACTTACAAAATTTTTTAAAATTATGTACGTCTCTTAAAATATGTATTTGGTTTATAAACAATAACATATGGAAATAGTTACAAACAAAAGCCTTGATTAAACAAGACATACCTACATAGTCACATATAATAGCCCCCTAAAAAGCAAATTAAAATGGCTTAGTACAGCAATAATGTTTGAAATTGAAAAAAAAATATGGTAACTGCATTAGTCTATTACAGATCAGTGCATTAGCTGTGCTTTTCATTTGTAGATTAATTCTATTCATGCCAGCTTTCCGTGTACTGTTCTGGGACTCGTGGGTGTGATAGAACGGAACATATTTCTGTATCTTTGACTACAATCCCACACACCATTTTACATGACAAATCCTAAATGTCCTAGACTAGGTGGTAAGAGAGAAGACACCGTGTCTTCTCTTTACCAGTCCGGGGTTTGAATCACCTCCATAATGAAACCTGTTTTATGTTTCAAAGTATCTAACTTCATTTAATGAGCTTATTTAGTGTTATGCTATAAGGTGTGAAGGGCATTTTGTGTTGCCCCCTCGTTTTCTTGCTTACATCCTTGCTTTTTCTATTTGGACATAGTTAAGGTTTGCTTCCTGCAGACAGAAAGCAAGCTGCTGAGACCCAAAACAGTAGCCTCCAAAGTGGGTTATGAATGAGTGAAGAGAGGTGCAAAGGTGATTCATTTTTTGTGCTTTGGCACAAGAAGAAAGTACTAGAACTGCAGCGCATATTTATTTTTATATTAAAACTGTGAGGAGAATAACCTTAATTAATAGTTAATGAATATATGGATTAACAGGATCACATTCTATATTGAGATTGGGATGCATGCTTTTTTATGAACATGTATCAGAAAAACTAGGAAGGCAATGGGTAAAATTGAGAATGCATTTATCTTAAAGTCTAAAATGTGCTGGTGAGTAAAAACATTAGAGCAAGGCTTGTATGTGAACAGTGTTTAGAATCCTTTTTTCTAAATATAATTGTATATATGTCAGGCTCTTAGGCTCTTTATGGATCTCACCCTAAATAGACTCCCTGAGCCACGCCAAGGGCACCAGTCTTCTGTAGCAGTTGGCAGGAGTTATACTCTCCACTGTTCATTAATTAGCATAAATTCAGCCCTGAGGACATGGTTTTATGGTGGCTGCTAAGGGAATAACATGTCAGTCTCTTTGTAATCGTTTTAGGAATGTGATTGTCACTTCTTTTGGCTCTGCATGGGTCCAGGACAGCCCCAAGCCTCAAGGGTACTCTTCTTCTTTGCATGTGTAAAGTTATCCATAATTTTCAGGATAGACTTTGTTCTTAATCTTTCCTTTTCCAACGTAGAATTTATTTGTATGACTATGTGTGAAGATAACATAGGAATGCAGATAAAAAGAAAGTTGAATTTAGATTCTGGGTATATGATGAATATTTTCTTGTCTTGAATGTCCCTTGTTTTTATGTTATTGCTTAACAATGGATAAAATAGGATCTAATGATAATATTTGAGGGCAGAACATTTTATTGGGACTCAAGAATTACAGCCTGGCCCTGGCCGGTGTGGCTGTTCGTTGAGCATCATCCTGTGCACCTAACTGTTGCTGGTTTGATTCCCCATCAGGACACATGCCCTGGTTGTGGGCTCGATCCCCAGGAGCGGGCGTGCAGGAAGCTGCCAATATAAATTTTGCTCTCACATCTATATTTCTCTCTCCCTCTCCCTTCCTCTTTCTCTAAAAATCAATAATAATAATAATAATTACAGTCTGATAGGTTCACATTGTAAAAAATATTATAGCTTCTAGTATTTACTCTGAAAAGGAAGGCAACCAAAAACTCTATAAATGCCATTTGAAGGGTTTTACACACTCTTTTGGATTTGAGTCACGGAAGATACTTTTTAAAAAATACCCAAGAATATGTTTTTATGAATTTGAGAGAGAGAGAATGGGGGGGGGGGAGAGGAGAGAGAGTGCTGGGGTCCAACCACAGCAGGTCCAGGGGTCCCCAAAGGTGTGGACGGAGTCGGCCAAGAAGGAATGACACGGAGACAGTGTTCAGTTGATCAGCAGCCTAGCCAGGATCTCTAGCCAAGTTCTGGTCAGGATCTCCAGCAAAGTTCTGGTTAGGATCTCCAGCCAGGTTCTGTGTCCATGTTCTCTTGCTAGGTTCTCCAGGTTCTGTGGCCAGGTTCTGTCTCTAGGTTCTTCAGCCAGGTTCTCTCGCTAGGTTCTGTCTCTAGGTTCTGTGGCCAGTTTCTATCCAGGATCTTTTGCCATGTTCTCTCCAGCGAAGTTCTTCTGTCTCTAGGTTCTGTGTAGGTTTTGTGTCTAGGTTCTGTGTCTAGTTTCTGTCCAGGATCTTTTGCCATGTTCTCTCCAGCGAAGTTCTTCTGTCTCTAGGTTCTGTTTCTAGGATCTGTCTCCAGTTTCTGTGTCCTGTTGTCTTGTTACATCTGCATTTATACCAGTTGATTCCAATCCTATCAATCTCTATTCCAAAGGTTAGGGCGTTTCTTATCTCCATTCCAGGGAGTAAAGATTATGTAGCTTAAGCATGATTGTTCCTAGTTAAAGTGATTAATTACCCGCCTGGCACTTAGTTAAGGGGTTTTATTCCCTCCCTAACTTCAGGGGAAAAATCCCTACCTGGGGAAACAACCTTTCTCAGAGAGGTGACCTTGGTTAAAACACTTAGTGCCAAGAAGGTGAGCAAACATATTAAGAACAGTATGCCATATATGCCAGGTCCCTTGAAACAGCAAGGATGGACCGGCCTCCGGCAAGAGAGAGAGAGAGAGAGAGAGAGAGAGAGAGAGAGAGAGAGAGAGAGAGAGAGAGAGAGAGAGATGAAAGAGGAACATTTGGTTGTCTCCTGGATGCACTCCAACTGGGATTGAACCCCATAACCTGGGTATGTGCCCTGACCACTGGGAATCAAACCCTCAACCTTTCTGTGTCCCAGACAATGCTCCAACCAACTGAACCATGTGGGCCAGGGCAAGACACTTACTCTTAAGCTGAGTAAAGATCAATATTAAGTTGGTAAATTCTTTTTAGAGTGCTTTGTTGGATAAAAATAGGTAATTGAATGAAACTTTAGAGTTCCTTAATTACTCTTTTTTTTTTAAACAAACCTTGTTGTAAATGATCAAACCCTTTAATTGTGTGATTTGTGTGATCTCCTAAAGATCACTTATAGTTGGTCTTTTCTGGGATGCTTCAATTTTTGAATATGCTTTCTTTGTAGCATCCTTAAGTAATTGTTTGTTTAAATGGCTGTCTCCAAAACCAACACATATACATAGTAGCCCATTTGATATTTTATCACTAGCAAACTAGCTCAAAAAAGCATAGTATGTGAATGAATGATTTCACTTTTGCTTCTGAATGCCTCTAAGTGACTCTCCTAGCCATTACTGTGGTTCCTCTCAAAGTCTGCCTTTTCCTTTCTGATAACAGCATAAGATTGTACTTCCCAGTCCCTCTTTGAAGTTAGGCTGGCATGTGACTTACTTTGGCTAATGTAAGAGGAGGAAAAAGTAAGGTGTGTCTCTTCCGAGTAGAAGAATTCATGATCCAGTGCACTCTTTTGATCTTCCCCTGATGTAGCAATTACAGAAGCCTGTGTCACAATGGAGCCTCCATCAGCCTGGTCTCTGAACAACTAGTCATCCTTGCATACATGTATTCAACATGTAGCATGAGCAAAAAACAGGGTGCTGTTGTGTTAAGACTTGGGGATTTGGGGATGGTGTTTGTTACTAAAGATAACCGAGCCTTCCCTTCCTCTCAAATTTATTGAGTGAAATTCTAGTGAAAGTGGTATCCTGATGTCCAGTTTATGGCATCATAATGACAGCGATGTTATATATAAACGTGCCTCTAATTTAGATTTTTAATAGAAAAATGCATCCTATTCTATGACTGATTGAAATTATAATAATTAACAAAGCTATATTCAAAAGATACAGAGGTTGATCTATTTGATAAAATTTTATAGATTTTAAGCAGTATGAGTTTCTCAGTTTGTAATCTTGCATACACTCATATTTTGATACTTCAGAAGTCTAAGCACTCTGCTACTGTTCTTGTATAATGCAGTAGTGACTCCTCTGAGTTATAAAAAAAGAAACCCTGTAGGTTAATACATATATTCTCATTCTGTAGATTATTGGGACAATATTTATAACAAACAATCTACCACACCTATGGAAATCAGCAACATTTTCTCAGTTTAATAAATTTTACTCAAGTTCATGCATTTATTCATGCATTATTTATAAATATTTATTGTGCTATTGCTCTGTACCAGGCCCTGTGCCAGGTAAGGCTGATTACAAATGGGGCCCTTTATTTCATGGTGCTTATAATCCAAAGGGATAGGCAGATATTGAACAAATAACCACTCTAAGGATATATAATTTCAAGTTCTGATGAGTACTAAGAAGGAAGAGACCAAAGTACTGAGAGTGAATATAATAAAGAGTGAAGTAGCAGGTGAAGTAGCATCTCTGATGAACTGATTTTTTGTTTATTGTTGTTAATCCTCACCCAATGATATTTTTCCATTGATTTTTAGAGAGAGGGGAAGGGAGGGAGGGCCAGGAAGAGAAAGAAACATTGATGTGAGAGAGAAACATGGGTTGGTTGCCTCCTACATGCAGGATCGAACCTGCAGCCCAGGTATGTGCCCTTGACTGGGAATTGAACCGAAGACCCTCCAGTCTTCCGGCCAATACTCTAACCACTGAGCTACACCCACCAGGGCTGAACTGATCCTATATAATAAAAGCCTAATGTACTAAGTGTCAGGTCGTCCAGTAGGCTTTTCAACCAATCAAAGTGTAATATGTTAATGATATGCTAAGGCCATTCAACCACTTGCTATGATGTACACTGACCACCAGGGGACAGACAGTTGACCGGTAGACCAGTCACTATAACGTGCACTGACCACTAAGGGGCAGATGCTCCAACTGGTAGGTTAGCTTGCTGCTGGGGTCCGGCTGATTGGGACTGAGTGAGACAGATCAGACATGCCCTGGAGCCTTCCCATGATCCCTCCCCGGATGGCCAACCTCCTGCATTCTGCCCTGGCCCCAGTCGTGCACCGGTGGGGTCCCTTGGCCTGGCCTGCACCCTCTTGCAATCCGGGACCCCTCGGGAGATGTCGGAGAGCTGGTTTTGGCCCCATCCCACAGGCCAGGCCGAGGGACCCCAATGGTGCATGAATTCGTGCACTGGGCCTCTAGTATTTACATAAGACCTCTAAGTTGATAGGAGTTACCAAGGCAAAGAGAGGGAGCAGGAGAATTCCAGCTGGGCAAATGGCATATGCAAAGACTGCAAATCCTGAGAAGATGGTGCAGTGGAAGGCAATGCTATTGAAAAAAGGCTGGATATTAGGGAGCCAGGGGTGATTGGCATAATATGAGACAGGCCTAAGTCAAATCCTCTCAGGACTTATTGACCAGTTTAAAGAATTAAATATTTTTATCCTACACAAAGTCATTAAGCATTTTTTAAACAGAAGAAGGCCAGAGTGGAGGAAGGGATTTATAAATTTGGAGATGTTTACAGAAGGTTAGGTAAGTGATTACCATATCTTGTGCTTGCATTTTGGGAGTGGAAATGGAAAGAGGTAGATAGAACTGAGGTATGCTTTATACAACCTGTTGGATTCATTGTTGAATTGATAGTGGGATAGGGCTAATGAGAAAAAGTGTGGTATGAAGAATGATTCTAAGATTTCTCACAGAAATAACTGGATACATGGAGGTACAATTTATTGCCTGGAGAATCCTGGAGAGGGAGCTACTCTATTCGAGTATAATTAGAACATTGCTACTAATGTGAAGGAAAGTGAACAACTGGCTGACATACTGATAAAACATGAATCGGAGCATCAATTTATAAAATTATAAACACCCTATATAAAGTTACTGGAAACATAGTGGATACTTTTGAGGGGAAAATAATTAAAGCCTCTTTTTAAGAAAAACTGTTTTCAATAAATGATCATTGGGTGACTCACTCTATATCGCTATCTTGGTTTTCTTTTACTTATTTATTTATTTTGGAAAAGACAACATGAATTAATAATATCCATCCCTTCTGAATACTAAATTCTTCCATCTTTTTTTCCCCATTATGCTTTAAAGTTTGGAAAGAACAACTTACTCCTGATTTTTTATATTTGTTTACTGTGATGAGCAGAAGGGTCGGTATAGTTTGTTTTAAACAATCTAGCTCGGGTACTCTGTATCCTCTTCTAGCCCTGTATCTATCCAGATAGCCATACTGTTGATCTCTCTGGTCAAGGCCACACACATTTGCAGATATCCCCATGTGGACCCTTCCCGAGAACCCTTCCCATTTATAATATCCTGATGCTAAGTTCTGTCATTTAGGACACACTGTAAATTGCTGCCCAGAGAGTGCACATATTAGTAAAGTGATAATCCTTTATTCATGTACACATTACCGATTCATTATTTTGGAATGTTTTCAGCTTCAAGTTACCAACAATGAGTGGCTTAACTCTGTAAGATGCATAGTTATTTTACCCCCTCCTCCAGTTAGCACTTGCAGTGGTAACTAACAATTCCAAAACACCTCAGTGGCTTACAACCCCAAACAAATTATTTCTCACTTACGGATCTATGAGGCAGCCATAACTCTGCTTGGCTCTGTTCACCCAACCATCTCACTCCAGCATCCAGGCTGAAGGAGTAACCCTTATCTAGGATGTGTTGTTGTGGAAGAGGGCAAAAGCAAAGGGCCAAACTGACCCATTCAATTCAGCGGAAGCGTCTACTCAGACATAGCATATTTCATGTCCTTTGACATTCCATTGGCAAGGGCAAGTCGCGTAACCCAGCGTGGAATGGCAAGATAGTGAATGGGTAAACATCCATGCTGGTATCAAGGCCCAGTGATGCCATTAGGTACTCTAACTCTTCCCAAATCATTGTCTTAGCATTTATACTCTGAAAGAGTTTTCCTACCATAACATAATCACCTTCAAGTGGACTGGCACCAAAGATAATGGCAGTGGTGGGTATCAATTTTGAGTTCTTTAGCTCTCTCTCTCTCTTTCTCTCTCTTTGTCAATATTGCCCCCAGCATACAGATTTATTTAATATAGTAGTATTTGTGATCATATTTTGAATTTTCTTCTCTGATCGACTTGAAGTGCATTTTACAAATTTCTTAAATAAATTCCTTTTGCTATATCCTGCTATTTTCCTAGCATGGGGCACTTAGATAAAGTAACATTCATCTTGAAAGTTAGGTTAATAGCAATTCAAATTTGGCTTGGGGAAACAGAATACCATATCTTCTTAAGCACCAAGGTTTAGTTATGAAACAGAATTTTATTTCTTTTTGAAAATCTGGAGGATATATGGAGTAATTTAGATTTTAAGAATGGATGTACTTTGGGACTTTCAAGATAGTTGTCAGCTGATAAAGCTATATCCTGAAGTGCCACTTAATGTTTAAAACCTTTTATAATTTATTTTTGTTTGGTTCTAATTTATCTAGGACTTTGAGTTATAATCATTGTGTATTTCATGAGCCATATTTTCACAAAGAAAATTTTATTTTTTTCAAACAAAATAAAAATAGGACTATTTCCAATTAAAATAATTTCTTCAAAAGTAAATGAATTAGATCATTCATGTTTGACCTCCTGTGTTATTTGGAAACCACTTCAAATGGTAAAACAATCACCACTAGATAAGTGGTTTCAAACATTTTTGTCATTGTGAGCATTTTTATCAAGTAAAATAGTAAAAAAAATTTTAATGCATAAATCCAAAGACAAGAAAAACTGCTATGTTTGAAAATCACTATTTTTATACTCAAGAATTACCATTCTAGAGTATAATTATTTTATAATTTCTCACTTCCTATTTTAACAGAAAAATACTTTATCCCCAATTGCAGAATTTGCGAGAAAACATAGGCATTATTTATTTTCAGCTATAAATAATCAACAAATTTAGAGTCAGGCAACATTATTTCAATTACCTTATGAGCACAGATAGGGTTGCACTGGATTAGCTCTTCTTTTTTTGACTGACAGAGCGTGGCATCCACACAAAGACTCCCGGAAGGTTTCACCTTCTCACACCAATTATCAGTGTGTATTGCAGACCTCTCCAAGACAAAAAGGTATTTGGGACTGCAGTGCCGCCTCTTAATGAATATCTTCTGTGCCCAGCTAAGTAAGCAAAATGGTAGAGAAAGCACAACGCCAGGATAATCTGAGACAGATGAAATGACTTACTCATTTTGCTGAATATGGCTCATTAGGATGGCTTTTGTTTTTGTACTTGTCAGGGCCTGGGATCACTTACTTCCCTCATCCTAAATATCCTATTGAGACTGCTTACAGTTTTTGTGAAAGTGGACTCCAGGCTGAGCAGCAAAAAAACAAACAAACAAAAAACACACTTTAGAGGCAAAAGTGGACGAAATGATTATTTTCTCAAGACTTAATTTCTCTATTATCCCATTTTTGAGGGTATCTGGGGCTCTTCTGTTTTACATGGAGTTCTTGTTACTCCTGCTGGCCAACCCATATGACTCTCTTGCCTTCTGCCACCCTGATATTGAATTATTTTATCAAATATCTGTCAACATTTTATTTTTCTGGCATCTGTGGTTTAGTGAGTGAAATGCATAGTAAAATTGCAGTCAGACCAAAATTATGGGTTTAAATATTTCCTATTTCTTGCTAGGCAACCTTAGGACAGTTCATTTTGACGCTCATCATAATTTATTCATCCTTGAAATGAACATAACAATGCTCATTTCACATAAATGTTGTGATAACTACATAATTTATGTAAAAAAACCCCCACATCTAGCACAAATATTGTCTTAGAAATACTTTGGACATGCAACTCAAATCACCTTATTTCCTTCCCTTTGAAAAGGGTCTATTGACTTGCCTTTATATTGGTATACAGACAGAAATCCATAATTTTCCCCTTAAGTCTAGTTGGTATCAACACTGCAGCTCCACTTCCTACATGCCCAAGAATGTTCGTCTTCTTTTGGTGCCTTGAAAAAGCCTTATATTCTGCTGTTCTCATTGGCTGCTTTCTTCACCCGGTTGACTCCTATTCTACCTCCCTTTTCACTTCCTGTGGAAATCCTCTGCTCTCACATTCTGTTTGGCACTGTGCATACAGCACAGTGCTACACAAAGTGTTCCATGCATGCTCACTGAGTGTGGATTGCCATATTGATCTACAGTTTTGTCTTTCTCATCCTTGAGATGGTTTATCTCAACCATTCACAAAAATGCTTCAAAATGAAATTGCGTAAAATAGAATAAAAGGAGAAGGAAGGAGCTCAATCATTTGTTGGAACCTCAATCATTTCAGGAACTCGTCTAGGCATGCTGCATATATGTTTTTCCTCCTGTAATCCTCATCAACACTGAGAAGCAAGCATGATTTTTAGGGAAGAAAAAATAGATATGTATCGTTAAGGTCTTTGTGCCAGATCAAGAGGAGGAAGGGCAGCATGCCCTTTTTAATTAATTTATAGACTAAAAAAGTACTTTTTTGTTGAAAAGCTACAGAATAACAGGAAAGTTTTATTACATAGGAAATTTTCATGTTGTAGAATATTTTAATCTTTTTTTTTTAGGGATACAGTTACCTTTTGTATATCTCAGGCTAGATAAAACACAAAGCTTTTGAAAAGACAATAAATAGTCTATATCTTGTACATAATTTATATATTTATAACTAAAGTCACTATTAAGAAAATAAGTCCCATGACATAAGGAAGTACTTATGATGTCAATCTGCATTTGCACTATCAACACAAAAAGAGAAGCTTGGAAAAAGCCTGTGGATGCCAAGGTAAGTTGAGGATGATCCCAGTAAATATTTCTTAGAAGTACAATATGTGATAAAACACTCACAGCCAGTTAAATGAGGGCCACCAACCTTGTCAGAAAGACACAGCTGGCCTCCAGTGAGCAGAAAGAACTACATGAACTGTTACTAAGAAATACATTCTTCTAAAAATTTTAATTAGCAAATTGTTCTTTTTTTATCTTACATGTTTTATAAGATAATGTCTTTGGTTCCCTAACATCCCAAATATGATAAATGTCAACTAAATAAAAATCTTTGCTCACAAAAAATGAATCTTAAAATGGAAGAACTGTGGACTCATAAAAAACTGCAGAAAATGGAGGGTTATTGTAAACTTAAATCTACTGTTATTAAATAGTGGATGTACTAAGAGCTGGTCTGAGACTCAGCAGGCTTACTGTCTCCAGTTATGTTAGATGATAAACCAAACTTCCAAAATAAAATTATTTTAAGTTTTTGTCAATTTAAAAATATTGACTCATTTAAAAGTTTTCTTTCCTTCTACCGCCTTTCCAATCTGTAAAAATTTAATATGGTATTGTACTTGGTCTTTCAGAGATTATTTTCCCTCACCCATCTGTCAAATTAATCTTTGTGAATGCCTTTCTAGTAAAATTAATTTTCCTTCTGGGAGATCTCCAATAGTTCCCCACTGCTTATAAAAAGTCTTAATTTCTGAAGTTGAAGCTCACAAGACTTCAAATTCCACTTACAACTTTTTCAAACTTATTCTCTCTTCCTTCTCTACACAAATATTCCACTCTGTGGAAACTGAGCTGAGTTCCCGAAGAGACAAAGCTCCCTCCTAAGAGTGTTTGAAAGATGACATAGGACAACAGATACAAAGAGCAAGTAAAGATCCTACCACTATGTGTTGAGGCTTAATAAATGCTAGTCCACCTACTGCTTGCTTTATTGAGTTCATATTTCCCTTAGAAATACCAGTGAATTAATTGCCCAAAGTCACAATGAAATACATGTTCTATTGATTATAAGGACAAACGTGAAAGGATATGGTGTAGAATTTGTGGTCAGAAGCAAGGGCTTCAACTTCAACTAGTCTGGAACAGGCTGTAGCACTGTCTCCCTTCAGCTAGAAGACTATGGACAGATTCGTATTTCTTAGTCTTGGTTTCTGATGTTTAAAATATGTCAAGTCTTCCTGTTCTGTTAAGGTATTAGGGGAGGATTAGGTGAGCTAATGCATGCCACTTACTTATAATAATTACAATAACTCCTTTTACAAAATTTTCAAGAGAGAGAGAGAAAGAAGAAGAAGGAGAGAAAGAGAGAGAGAGAGAGAGAGAGAGAGAGAGAGAAAGAGAGAGAGAGAGAGAGAGAGATTAAGAGAGAGAGAGAGAGAGAGAGAGAGAGAGCTGTTGTTCCACTTATTTATGCATTCATTGGTTATTTCTTGTATGTGTCCTAACAGGGGATCAAACCCACAACCTTGGCATTTCAGGGCAACACTCTAACCAACTGAACAACCTGGCCAGGGCTATTCATTCCAGTAACTCTTGGTAAATGTTACTTTTTATTGTCATTGAAAAATAAAACGTCCTATAACATTGTAATAACTATGTATGGTGCATGTTGGTCCTGGGAATATCAGGGGGAACACTTCGTAAAGTATATGATCGGCTAACCACTATGCTATGCACTTGAAACTAATGCAAAATAATATTGAGAGTAAACTGTAATTGAAAAACAATTTTTTAAAAATATATAATTTTTAGTTAAGTAGATGCCAATATAAATAGGCTTTCATTGAACTATTAATGTAAAAAAAAGTCATTTTTACCTCACTTTATTCTTGGCTTTAGTGGACATTACATAAATACTTGTTCTTTCTGTAAAATATTGTCCTGTGTTCATTACTAAGAAACAAAATCTAAGATCCTAAGAAATCTCATTTATTGTTAAACCTTGGACTTAACTGTTTTCTGAATTCTGAGAAACAAAACACAGACTCTACAAACTCCTAACATGTTCATGGTCTTTTTACACTTGTATCTAAGTAATATCAGTTATAGGCGATATTATTTAATATATTTACCTGAAATAATATTTTGTCCATGTTTGTATAGCTAAATGCCTGCTTGCTGTCTGGGATATTTTTAAGTATGCATGTGTTAAATATGATAATATCATAGAATACTTTACTGATAGATAGAAAATGTCTTCTTTCTTAAATCACTTCTCTTTGATTATTGCTTGTATTGCTTACTCAGCCATCCAGACTTAAACACTCTTATTTTTTTAATTAAATTAAATTTTTTCTTTATTGATTAAGGTATTACATATGTGTCCTTATCCCCCTATTGCCCCCCCCCCCACCCCACTCATGCCCTCACTCACCCTGGTGTCTGTGTCTATTGGTTTGGCTTATATGCATGCATGCAAGTCCTTTGGTTGATCTCTTCCCCTTACCCCAGCCCTCCCCTGCCTTCCCTCTGAGGTTTGCCAGTTTGATTGATGCTTCTCTGTCTCTATCTCTGTTTTTGTTCATTAGTTTATGTTGTTCATTATATTCCACAAATGAGTGAGATCTTGTGATATTTATCTTTCTCTGACTGGCTTATTTCACTTAGCATAATGCTTTCCAGTTCCATCCATGCTGTTGCAAATGGTAAGAATTCCTTCTTTTTTACAGCAGCGTAGTATTCCATCGTGTAGATGTACCACAGTTTTTTAATCCATTCATCTGCTGATGGGCATTTAGGCAGTTTCTAAATCTTAGCTATGATAAATTGTGCTGCTATGAACATAGGGGTGCATATATCCTTTCTGATTGGTGTTTCTAGCTTCTTGGGATATATTCCTAGAAGTGGGGTCACTGGGTCAAATGGAAGTTCCATTTTTAGTTTTTTGAGGAAACTCCATACTGTTCTCCACAGTGATGGCACCAGTCTGCATTCCCATTAGCAGTGCACGAGGGTTCCTTTATCTCCTCCTCCTTGATAGCATTTGTCATTTGTTGATTTCCCTTATCAGCATATGCTTTTTCTTTTGTTTTATGATCTCTTATTCCTAATTTTCAAACTCTTTTTCCTTCATTGGGCCCACTACTGCTCCCCAAGTTCAGGACCTCCTTATGTCTCCTCTGCCCTACTGCTGTCGCCCCTGACCAGCCTTCACTTCCTCTGGACTCTTCTTCTTTCAATACAATCTCCATGGGGCTCTCCAGCCTTAAGACTGTGAAATGCAGGTTTACTTAGGATATTTCTCCTGGTTCAACACCATGTTTGACATAGATCACATATACACACAGTGACTTCTGCTCTAACCCTTCCCATCATGCCTTTAATACTCTGGCCATAGTAAGTACCAGATGCTTCCAACATGCAACCTGCCTTGCCCCAAGCCAGGTTATCTGCCAAACTTCTACTCATACTGGCAAACTTCTACTCATTCTTTAGGTGATAGTTCTAAATGCCACTTTCTTCGTGAAGCTTTTCTATAACCTTTCTCCTTATTTCATTCCAGAGAAAGTTAGTGGCTCTTCCTCTGTGTTTTGAAAGTGTTGGTGTATGTCTCTGTCAAAAGGCTAATCATGTTATATTTTAATTTTTATGTGTCTTTTTCACTAGAATAGGCATTATATCAAAAATAGCATCTTTAGCCAAAAAAAAAATCACTTTTTGTGTAGAACAATGTACTGTTTATCTTTTTCCCCCCACGCAGTTGCTGCTGCTGATGCCATGTGTATGCATGTGCATGTATATGTGCATGTGCGTCTGTGGATGAGGGAGACGTACTGATGGAGGGCTAGCTGTCCCTCATGCCATTCTCTTTCTCTGCTCTCTGGCCACTGCTGAGGTCTCCAAACACTGGATCAACTGCCCTCGCTACAGCTGCCCTTAACATTTCTGTATATCCTACCTGGACCACTAATCACTCAGCTATCTGTATTTAATGTTCTTCTCACCTCAACTCTTCATCCCTTCAGACACATCCCTATAAACACTTCATGCTCATCTCAGAAACTTTTCATTAAAGAAACTTTCTCATCTCACTGGGGTATGTAGAGACCCCATGTCTGTAGAGACCTCTTCAGTCTATTGCCTATTGTGGATCTGGGGTGTTTTAAGAGATTTGTAGACTTTCAGGGTTATATTTTGGGAAGAGAAGCACCATCCTTGAAGAGATGCCATTGGAGCTAGTTGGATGTTTCTGTCACAAACACCCTAATAATGGGTTGATCATTAGGCACCTATGGTATCCATACTCTGGTTTTGTTCACTTTGAATTATTTTCTCTTCCTATTTGGGGAAATGCCTGTTTCCTTTGAGGGCAATAAATCAGATGTTAATACATCAGTCACTCATACTCTGTGGCTGATAATCATAATCTATGCTCATTTTTCTTAACATGATCCATGATACTTAATGTCAGCTGTTGAAATTCCAAGAAAAACCTCTGTCTCAACAAGTGTTTGGCTCTGATTCTTGTGCCAGATATGGACTTTAAACACTTTATTTTGAAATTCAAGGTTGAGCAATAAATTCTTTGTTCTCTGCTATGTTCATCCTCTCTCTGCAATGAAGGCCACCAGTTCCACAGTTGTAAGGGACACAACAGGTATGGGAAGAAAATATAGGAAAGAATATTGCCCATGAAATATCTTTGCAACTTAGAAATTCCACTAATTCTTTAAAATAAGCAACCAATCATAGGCTAATATTTTCCAAAACTTAGTTAACAAATTTGATTTTTTGCTCTATATCACCAACTAGAGTATAAATTGAAGACAAATGCTATGTTAAGCTTATCTATAAACTGAGGCTAATAATGGTCTATCTCATCAGGTTATTGTATTAAATGTGATCATGTAAATAGAGCACCCCGTAAATTTCTAGCACTTGGTAGGTCTCAATAAAGTGAGATCCTACTCTTCCTCTCGTGTTGTTAATGTTGTATTCTTCCATGGTGCTTAACAGAATTGCTTGGCAATCAGAATCAGCGAAGTCGAATACTATTAACAATAAATGTAACAGCTGAAAACTGTTGCTTTATCAGCCCGCTATGGTGAATGTTTGCAACCTTTGCAGATACCTAAGAATATATAATATTCTACATAAAGGAAGCCTACTTTATTCCAAAAAATTGTCATTAAAAATGGGGATTGAAAAGCCTTTTCTAGAAATCATTACCAGGACAGGAATTGACTGGAATGTCATGGGAAGATATGCCTTTGGAGCATTTGGATACCACTTTCCTGGTTTCTGGTAGTGTGTCCAGTTAATCCTGACAATGCCAAACATGGACTAATTTCATCTGCCAATTGATGTGCTGTTCAGCTATTGATAACGCTTAGTTCTAGAGAGTTCATTAGCCAGCTTAATATAAAATATGAGATACCAAAAATATATACAGCATATGATCTGTGTAGAAATTTAGTCTCTTTGAATTCTGTTACTCTTACAGAGATGTAAGGATTGAGAGAAAACACTTTTAAAATATAAGATTTATAAAATACTATAATCGCTTATTAATATTATTACTATTATTACATTAAGTAGTAATTAGGAAATATAGCTTATTTTTCTTAAGTATAGGAAATCTTAACCATACATAAAGTGAAGTTTACTTTTTACAAGATGAAGATCATAATGATTCATTGAAACAGGAAAATAACCCCCCAAAAATCCTATAAAAACAGTAGGATATAATCATTGATTGTTGATTCTGGATAGAATTTCAGAAGAAGATGCTGTGCCCAGCAGTTAGAGAAGTTAATTAAATTTACTTTTTGAATTTGTTCAAAAACTTTCTCAAAATAAACAGGCAGAAACAAAAACAATGGTAATTAATGCCAATAAATGGGGTGTTCAGCTACCATAGAACTTCCACTTTATCTACATTTTAGTTACATTTTTTTACACCAGTATCTGATGTTGAGGAGATTTTTGCTGCCACTTCATGAAAAGGGCAGGTGGTAAGAAGCTATTTGGCTGAACAGTGGTTTCTTCATAGATGTCAAGAGGAAAAAAATCTCAGCCCAGCAAACGTAAGTCATATATGCTTTGAAGTAAGGCCACATGATCCTCAAATAATCTTCCAATAGAAAAGCATAATAAAAACACCAGCTTCCATGATGGGTTTATCTGGGGAGATTTATAAATCTGATCTTTAGTATTTTGACATCTTCACCTAATTCCAGTTTTTCATAACCCCATATTGCCAAGACAAATATTTTTTATTTTTCTATATTATCTGGAAATTCACAAGAATTCTAATCTTTGACTCAGGATTGATGATCAGGTGGGTACTTAACTACCTATTTCTTCATCCAATTAGATTAAACAGGAATTAGATGAAGCAAGGAATGGCCATTTTTATTCTTATTAATAAGGCATTAGCAAATTTATCGCATCTACCTATACAATATTTCCTTAAGGCTACTTTGTAGTCTTACCTCAATAATAGAAATTCTCCTCCTCTCTATCAGTATTCTCATTACTCCTTTTATTTCCTTTTTCTCCTTCTTGCCCTGTAAAAACTTATCAAAATATGTTGATCTAATTACATTTCTTTTGTGCGAAGCATTATGTCAAGGGGTGGGGGTGGACTTAATTTCTATTCTTAATCACTTTATAGTCTAGAGGGGAATAAACACAATTACAGTACTTTATGCCAGATGCTATGATAGGGTAGTACAGGTTACCTTACCTCTCATATATTCTCTTTCCTCTTCCTCTCCCTCTCTCTCTTACACACACAAACACACATACACCAGCACATGAAAACACATACCAACACACACCTTCAGCCTGTAAAAAAGCAGACGTTCCAATTAAATGAAAGTTTTGATTAAAGTTAAATCATTATACAGAATATGCTGATTTAAAAGAACATCATCTAAAAGGGATCAAGAATCAAAATTTCTGAGAGATTGTATTTTATTCCTAAAGAAAGAATAAAAAGGAAGAGAGAGAGAGAGCAAATTATTTTTTCTTTTGCTCAAAAAAGCTGACTCTTTGGGAATAACTGAATGTTTTCATAACTTTGGAATCTTTACATTACAAGTACCTAATGCTAAGCAAACACCGCTGCATTTTTTTTTTTAATCTAGAGGGAGAAATTGCCTCATTTGAGATCAGGACTAGATATATGGCAGTTTTCTCCCTACTAAGATTTTGGTGAAAGCATAGCTGAGCATTTAGGGGACAGTGCAGAAATGTAAGGACCTACATTGAGAGTAGAAATGCCAACCACCTAACTTTTAGGTTAAGCAATAAGAGCTAATATTTTCATTATCAGGAATCTATCTATACTAATAAAAGGGTAATATGCTAATTAGACTAGGTCGACCAGCATTCTTCCAGATGTCCGACTTCCTTCCAGACAAAGCCATGGTGGTGGGGGCCGAGGCAGAGCAGTTAGGGGCTATCAGGCAGGCAGGCATAGGGGTTGGAGCGATCAGGCAGTCAGGCAGAGGCAGTTAGGGGTGATCAAGCAGGCAGGCAGGTTAGGAGACAGTGGTCCCAGATTTTGAGAGGGATTTCCGACTGCCCCACAGGGATTGGGCCTAAACCAGCAGGCAAGCATCGCCCAAGGGTTCCTCAATTGGAGAAGGTGCAGGCTGCGCTGTGGGAATACCTGCACCATGCATGAATTTCATACACTGGGCCACTAGTACATCTAATCTAATAAAAGAGAAACATGCAAATTGACTGTACCTTTGCTATGCCCCAAGCCAAGCCCACCAGCCAATCAGAGTGACTATATGCAAATTAACCCAACCAAGATGGCGGCTGGAAGCCACGGAGCTGGAGCAAGCAGGAGGCTTGGTTGCCCCAGCAATGGAGGAAGCCAAGTTTCCTGCTTGCCTTGGCCGGCTGTGGCCTCCACTAAAGGCAACAAAGTTTTAATTATAGAAGATAAATAAATCCCAGATATCTGCTTCCAGTCAGCCTGCACTGGGAGCTTGGGTGGTTGGGGGCCATGGCCAGCCTGCAAACAGCCATCAGCCCCTCACCCAGGCTGGCCAGGCACCCCAGCAGGGAACCCCACCCTGAAGGAGCTTTGGCCCGCCGGCAAACTGCCATCAGCCCCTTACCCAGACTGGCCAGGCATCCCAGCAGGACCCCCTACCCTGAAAGGGGTGTGGCCAGCCTGAAACGGCCCTCAGCCCCTCACCCAGGCTGGCCAGGCACCCCAGTGGGACCCCCACCCTGATCCAGGACACCCTTCAGGGCAAACCAGCTGGCCCCCACCCATGCACTAGGCCTCTATCCTATATAATAAAAGGATAATATGCAAATTGACCCTAACAGCAGAATGACTGGGAATGACTGGTCACTATGACACACACTGACCACCAGGGGGCAGACGCTCAATGCAGGAGCTGCCCCCTGGTGGTCAGTGTGCTCCTACAGGGGGAGCTCTGCTCAGCCACAAGCCAGGCTGCCAGCTGCCAGCACAGCGGTGAAGGCGGGAGCCTCTCCCGCCTCCTCAGTAGCACTAAGGATGTCCGACTGCAGCTTAGGCCTGTTCCGTGCTGGCAAGTGGACATCCCCTGAGGGCTCCTGGGCTGCCAGAGGGATGTCTGACTGCCAGTTTAGGCCCATTCCCCCAGGGAGCGGGCCTAAGCCAGCAGGTGGACATCCCCCGAGGGGTCCCAGACTGCGAGAGGGCACAGGGACCTCCCGAGTGCACAAATTTTTGTGCACCAGGCCTCTAGTATATATATAAAAGCCTAAGGGACTGGCCAACTGGCCGGCAGCTATGATGTGCACTGACCACAAGGGGGCAGACTCTCAATGCAGGAGGGGAAACCACAGGCATGTAAACATGGGACAGACTGATGAATCTCAGAGGAAAGAGGGATGGGGGAGGGCAGGAAGAGATTAATCAAACCTCTTATATGCATACTAGAGGCCCGGTGCATGGATTGGTCCACTGGTGGGGTCCCCTGCAGGGACCAGGCTGAAGCTGACTCTCTGGCATCCCCTGAGGGGTCCTGGATTGGGAGAGGGTGCAGGCTAGGCTGAGGAACCCTACCAGTGCACAAATCCATGCATGGGGCCTCTAGTACTTTTATAAATGTCTTACATATCTTCAAGCTTCACAACATCTCTGGGAGCAAGGAAATTTTATCTTCCCCATCTTTCAAATGAGGGAACTACAGATGTATGATTGGAAATTTTTTTAAACTTTCAAAACACAACAGTTCTTATTTCTTCTGTACCCTTCTTTGATTTAGTTTTTAGATGTACATGTTTCACTGCTGAAGTTCATCTCTTGCCATTTCAACATGACTTAGTAAGTCTGGTGTTCAGAATATAGTCAGATGAGCCTAACCTGAGCTTAAATCCTTGCTCTGGCCCTACCTGGTTTGGCTCAGTGGATAGACAGAGCAGCGGCCTGTGGACTGAAGGGTCCCAAGTTTGATTCTGGTCAGGGGCACATACCTCAATTCCAGGTTCTACCTGGGTGGCAACCAGTGTGTCTCTCTCAAACATCAGTGTTTCTCTCTCCCTGTCTCTCACCCTCCCTTCCACTCTCTCTAGAAATCAATGGGGAAAATATCCTTGGGTGAGGATTAACAAAATAAAACAAAATGCTTGTTCTGCTATTTCCCCTCTGTGGAAGCAGAGGCTGGGAACTTCTTCCAGCTGTGAACACACACAGCTTACTCTAAATCTTTTAACACAACCTATCCACAGACATTTCCTGTTCCTTTGCCACTCTACAGCCGGGTGACCTTGGGAAATTCTCTTAATATCTCTTCAGCTTAATTTTTCCCTTGCCAAATGGGGATAACAATACTCACTGTTGAAAATTGTGATGATTAAATGAAGTAATCTATAAAGTGTCTTTTACACTAAATTCAGTAAGTGATAGTAGTTATTAATATGTATATTTCTTATTACCTGCATAACATTCTATGAAGTTGATATACTACATAATTTACTTCCTCCTGAAGGTCATTCAGGCTGTGCAGACATTTTCCCTATTATAATATCCAAATTACACCTTTTTGTATTGTTCTTTACCCCTTTATTGACTAAACTCATTGAAAAAAATATTGGAAGTAAAATTCCTGTATGATTGAATATGAACAGTTTTATGCCTCTTTGTACATATCATCAATTTTTTTCCAAAAGGATTATACTAATTTTGGGTGCCTCCTCTGACCAGTTTTATTTGGCAAGCCTTCCAGAATACAAATAGTAACATAAGTGCAATTGTACTCTTTCCTACAAAGTAACCCCCAGAAAGGCTCTGTTCATGCGAACAAATTCTGTTATGGCTCCCAATGATTCTGAAATGTCTTTGGAATTGCTTTTATAACCTGCTTCTCAGGCCTTGCTATTGAATTCTCCCTCTCCTTAGCTTCCTACATCTTATTCATTGCTCAGCCCTGTTCATACTCTATCCGCACAGACTTTCGTGCTCACCTGTGCTTTTCTCTTCCTGTTATCAATGCCTTCGTCCAGATCCTCAATTGTGAACCATGTCCACCTAAAAACTAAATCAGAGAAGGGTATAGAAGAAATGAGAACTGTTGTGTTTTGAAAGTTTTAAAAATTTCCTTAGATATTGCTGCATTTTGGTTTTACAAATAAAGGACATTTAAAAACAAGTAAATAAGTTTTACAATCCTTTATATTTCACACACCCGAGGCTCTTGCAGACATCTCAAATTTTAAGTATATTTTTAAAAAATCAATCAAAGAATGTTTATTAAATATCTATTATTTGCTTGAAATATTCCAATAGCATTTTACCTGGTCTCTCTGCCACCCATATTTTCCCCTCTAAGTTCCAGTCTCAGATGCCAACAGGTATCTTACCAAAGCCTTGATGTCATCAAATCCTGTGTTTATTATGTTTTTTAATTATGTTGCTTCTCTCCTCAATGTCCTTGCTACTTGTTTGCTTGGCTGACTCCTATTCAACCTGGAGAAGGTGTTACCTACACTATTTAAAGGATGAGGAGGAAGCTTACATCATTTCCTTTTCATATCAACATACATGATCAACACACTTAGAAGATGGTGCACTGTACCCAGAGGAGTTTTGTAAAATTGATCATTGTTACTGTTTTTTGAGTATTTACTACATATCAGGCACTATTTTAAACATTTCAAAGGATTAATTCATTTAAATCTCACAATTACCTTATGAGATAGGTAGTATCATCATGTCCTTTTTTTTTTAATGAAGAAAGGAAGGCACAAGAAAATTCATTCATCTCAGCTGGTAATGAATAGGGCTGGGTTTCAAAATCAGAAGTCTGGCCTTTAACCACTACTAAACCAACAGCTGCCTGGTACCTCAATTTTTCAGGAGTAATTACTCCACTGCAACTGCTACCTTACAGTGTGATTTTCCTTACCTTCGTTTTCCTGCTCTAATGGCACAATAGGCATTACACACGTAGTAAAGTTCAGCCAGCGTAGCCTTCCCTGTGAGGCAGATGTGGTGAAATGGTGTAGCACATTACTCATCCTAACAACAATTAATTCTGCCAGATGGCACTTCACTAATGGATCATGGTATATTATGCAATCTGTACAGATATCATTATTTGCCTCTTTTAAAAGTATTTAACTACAATTTTTCCATTTAAGTTTCCAGTAAATTATCCTTAACTTGCTCAGCTTTTATAATAAACCATATAGTTTTATTTTAAAACATTTATACCTCAGAGACTGCCTACTCTTAGGCAATTAACTGTTGCAGAGAGTAGACCATGTGACTTGATGTGAGGGTCAATTACCTTTACTTGACTTTTCTAAGTAACTAGAGGCACGGTGCATGAATACGTGCATGGGTGGGGTCTGGCTGGCCCACACAGATTAGGGCTGATCGGGGCCGAGCCAGCCAGGGTCTGGGCTGCGGGAGGCTGGCTGGCTGTCCCCACCCCCAATATGGGGGGGGGGGGGCAACAGGGGTTGGGGCCAGCTGTGGGGAAGGGCTGCAGGAAGTTGTCCAGCTGGCCCCGCCCCCAATGAGGGTGGGGGAGGGCCAATCGGGGCTGCAGTGCACATCATAGTGACCGGTCATTCCAGTTGTTCCAGTGTTCCGGTCACTTGGCTTTTATATATATATATATATATATATATATATATATATATATATATATATAATATATATATATATAATATATATATATTATATATATATATATATATATATATATATGATTATCCTCAATCACAGAAGTGGACAATATCTGTGGGTCTCTGTCTGTAGGATAAGGACTGTTCAGGTTCATTAGAGCAGAGACTTTTTGCTTTATTTTCTGAGGAAAGTCCTTCTTAATAGTAAGAGCACTTATTTGTTCCAAGAAGTATTCTTACTACTTTATTAAGATTGCCTCCTTTGCTCTTCACCACAACACTGGTGTCACTATCATTTTTGGGGGAAAAAAATTAAAAATCAAGGGACGTTAAATAACTTGCTCAAGATCACACGGCTCATTAAATAGTGGAACCAGTGCAAAAACCCTGACTCTAGAGTCCTTCCTGCTAACCAGGCAATCTAGTAGAATATCCCTGTGCCTGGATTCCTGCATAGAAATCCTATAGTTTGTCAATTTATTTTGTTCATTAGATTCCACAGATAAGTGCAATTATATGCTATTTGTCTTTCTCTGTTTTATTTCACTTAGCATAATAATCTCCAGGTCCATCCATGCTGTCTCAAAGGGTACAAGATCCTTCTTTTTTATGGCCGCATAGTATTCCATTGTGCAAATGTACCACAGCTTTTTAATCCACTCACCTACTGATGGGCACTTAGGCTGTTTCCAAATATTAGCTATTGTAAATAATGCTGCTATGAACAGGGGTGCATATGTTCTTTCTGATTAGCATATTGGGGGATTTACACTGTATTCACAGAAGTGAGAATTTCGAGGCATGGAACAGGCTGATATATCTAGGGGCAGGGTGAGGGAGTGAGAAGAGGAAAACCTCTTATACAATTACATGCATAGCCCATAGACACAAACAATGGTTTGGTGGAGGCCTAAGTGGGAGAGAAGCGGGGGGGGGGGGGGGGAGGAGGCGTGCAAAATAGGGGACATCTGTAATACTTTTAACAATAAACATTTTTTAAAATGTAATAATTGCAGAAAAAAGAAATCCTATATTATTTAAACACCACATAGCTTAATTGAGACACAAGCAGATTGGCACAGAACAGATGCTTAGAATTTTTTAGATAAACCAATGAATGGAAACAACAGTGTCTATTTAAATGTCTCAGGAAGATAACCTGTTTTATTACTAAATGATAGTTATAAATACATTGTTAACTTTAATTGGAATAAACTTGTTTCCTCTCAAGTGAACAGAAAGTTAGTAATTTGCATGTATGGGAAATATGTCAGTTTGTCAATGTGAGCAGGTCCCCTCTCCTTCCCCTCTTTCACTGGTGTAAGACCTGCATATGAATCTACACAGAGCTAGTTAAGCATACTGATTGGGAGCAGCCTGGAACCAGCCACATGGGGAGTTGGTGAGGCAGGCGGACACACTTCAGGAATTAATGGCAAATTTTCATTGACTGTCTCATAAAAATAAAAAATAAAATTCAGTAAGTACTACTGTTATCTTCTGTCAGTGTTATTATAATGAGATGTTATCCTGCTTCAAGATTATTAATGATACCTTACACTTGGTCAATATTTCTCAGTTTGCTTTCACAAACATTATCTTATTTAATCCTCACAAAACTCTGTGGAGTTGGTACTATAAGAGTTTCCTATCTAGGACTTGAATCCAGAGCTTTAACCTACAAACCAAAGTTATTTCTAATGATGTTAATTAATTTATATCTCATTTATGCAACAAATGTGAATTGAATAATTACTATGTGCCAGGACCATTCTAAGCATTTGAGGATAAAACATTGAACAAAATAGTCAAAGATCTCTGTCCTTGAGGGGTTTATATTCTGTTTGGGGGGCCAGGCAAGAAGGAAATAGGTGACAGTTGATGAGTATAAAAAACAAGTAATGTATAGATATTGGAAATCAGTATTGCAATATCAATAATTGGTGACCTAGTTAATTAATTCATTCATATCCAGATATGCTTTCTTGAACAGAACATGTTGAGTATTTAATTCTAATTTTAAGGTACAGATGTAGATGCTTAATTCATAATTGTTGAATGAATAAGTTAAAGAATGAACGGAGTAGAGACATAAAGGTCATTAGATTTAGGGAAAGAATCTGTAATTTTTGTACTGATTGTGGCTTGACTGATCCATTCTTTTGTTTGTTTGACAAATACATAGATTAAGTGCCTACTGTGTGCTCTAGAGATAAATATCAATAAAAAAATACATGGCTCCTGCTGTCAGAATGTTAACAGTTTTCCAGGAAAGACAAATTAAACCAAGCATTGCAGTTCTATGGTTGGGGGAAGTACATGATGATATGGGTGAGGAATATAGTCATCTGACTCAAATAGACAGGAGAACTTCTGGGTGGAAGTGATATTTGCATCTTGAGAAGAAAAGGAGTAGGAACTGGTCATTGATTATAAAATAAACTAATGTCATATGCAAAGGTCCAGAGACTACAAAGAGTACATTTGATTTTCTCAACTATTGTAATCTACTGTCATTTGAAGGGTTTGTGTTCTAGTTTTTAGAAGGAAGAAAAAACTCTTTCATAACACGTCCTGTAGCCTTTGTCCCCTTCTACCATGTACTATAAATAAAAATTTCCATTACAGGAGACTGATATCACTAGCTATAATTTAAGTACTAAATCTTCCAGATTGAATTTGAACCTTAGCATCAAGCACAGTGTCTCTAGCACCTAGGAAAATGCCCTATCCATAATAAAAGGTCAATAAATTGCTGTTGACGGAAAGGTTTTTTGACTTGAAATCCCAAAGTGGCCAGGTTTTAGAGTGCAGAGAAGATACTAAGAAGAGATGCCAGAGAGGCAGTCTGCTGGACTGACTTACCTTTTCAGATGATGTCCTTTATCTTCAACTTCAATATAGCCTGGTAGGGTAATCCAACAATTAACATCACATAATAACATACAGCATTATGATCATTTTCTTTACAATTGTCACCTTTACAAATGCTTTTGTGGCTTGGGGAGCTTGTTTACATCAGTCATAGAAAATAGGGAGAGAGAAAGCAAGAAAGACTTGTCAGAAAAAAAATCACTAGAGAATGTTTCATGAGGAGCTGTTAACCATCCACCAAATGGAATTTATATGTGTGAAGTAAATTGATTTGAGGAGCAAAATTATGTTAATGGATCACTTGAATAAATTTAAATCTGAATGTGTTTTCCCATTTACTAATGCTTACCTGGAAAGATGTGTTTAGTCAGTTAACTGAACGATAGCTTTTTAATGAAGTGTGAGCTTTTCTTACTCTGTTGCTATATAGAGTGTCAGGTTACTAAGCTTCATTAATCTTCCATCCTTAGAGTAAACTCAGGAATATAGTCTATGGTAAAATATCAGGGAGTGTTTTGATCTGGTTTAAATATATTAAAATATGTGGTGATGGCAATATCTTGGGCAAACACAGTATTACTTGCAATTTTGGGCTGAAAATCTTTGCAAAGAACTTTTTGAACAGTAAGTTGGTATATGATTGACACAAGGGCTAGCTCATGGTTATTCTAAGAAGTTATGAGATGTTATTTCCTTGTTTTAGAATTTTTTTCCTAAGAATTTTCCAAGCTAAGTTTAAGTTTTTGAGACTGCTTCCATGGGAACAAGTCCCTTTTCTCCATCAAGCAACTGATCTTTTTCTAGCAAGCAATGTGAATAGTGATGCTTAACATGGTAAGAAAAAGTATGGTAACCAATATTATACTTTGTAATTAGAAAATACCTTTGACATACATTGATATTCATAGCTGTCTAGTAAGGTAGATATGATTACCACCATATGCTAAATATAGAAAATAGGAAAAGTAAAGCAGCCCACTAAGAAGCAACCAGGGAAACTTACAATAGGAAATGGCAGAGCTCCAAATGAAATCAAATATTCTGTTCCCATATATGTCCCTTTCCACTACATCATGAAATGTTCAAGGTAGGTCCAGGGTCCTTAGAGTATTCCCCCATTATCCATGCAGGATGCGTTCCAAAACAACCAGTGGATGCCTGAATCCATGGATAGTTCTGAACCTTATACATGTATATACTATGCTATTTTTCCGTATGTACATACTTGTGCCTTACATTAGGCACAGGAAGAGGTTAACAACAATTACTAATCATAAAATAGAACTATTATAACAATACATTGCAATGGAACTGATGTGAATGTGGTCTTTTTCTCTTATAACTGAGATGTTTACTAATTGACTAATAGTGGGTAGTGGATACGATGGACAAAGGGATGATTCTCATCCCAGGCTGGACAGAGAGGGATGGTGTGAGATATCATCATGCTGCTCAGAACAGTGTACAATTTAAAACGTATGAATTGTTTATTTCTCTAATTTTCCAAATAATATTTTTGGACCAAGGTTGACAGTGAATATAGTCTTCATTAACTGAAACCATGGAAACCACAGTTAAGGGGCAACTACTGTACCCTATTAGTTAGGGTTCTCCAGAGAAACAGAACCAAAAGATGTAATATATGGCATAGGGGGTGGAGAGGGTAGGGTTTTTTTCACTCTTTTCTCTATTAAAAATAGTGATTTGAATTGGATGAGGTCCACCCACATTATAGAGGGTAATCAATCTGCCTTATTCAAAGCCTACTGATTTGTTTATCTTTTCCAAAAACACCTTCCAGAGTAACATTTGTCCAAATAGATGGGCACCATAGCCCAGCCCAGTTCACATATAATATTAAGTATCACGTATACTAAGGTGTTTCCAGCCAAAATGTACAAGGGTATATTGGATGCAATTAAGTCAAGGATGCCATTAGCTAAGTCAGTGATCCAACATTCTACAGATTTCACATTCCAAGTATTTCTACTGAACATTATTAACTTTGGTCTCACTTGAGACTCTTGCTCTCTTTCTTTTATAACCACCTACTTCAGACTATTCCAGAGTCATCCTGGATTTGTTCACACACTTTTCTTACCTGACCTGACATGGCAAATGAAGCATAATAATTGCTTTAGATGTGCCTGAAGTTCTAGGAAGAGTCTGTATAAAGAAAGTAGGAAAAAGCAAAACTGTGTATTGCTGATTTCTCACATATAGCTAATGTGTACCTCAAAGGGGTGAAGTAGAATTTGACATATAGGGTAAATTCTAGAGGTAGGGTGGCTCTGGGGAGCTTCCATCTCTCCATTCTGCCAATATAAGCCACATTTTCTATTACTTTCAGTCAAATGCATTCTAAATGATGTAATCAACTTTTAATGAAGAAGAAAGCACTTTCTTTGTGATTATTTAGTTCCTTTAACAACTTTCATGACTGTGAACAAGTATGTATCTCAGTTTTATGAATAATTTGAGGTCATTGGAGTAGGGGAATAAGTCTGCTTCTTTCTCTAGAATTCCATGAATATAACCTTTTATAAAAAACTTTTTTAGAAGTAAGTATAAGTATTTAGATTTATAGAAAAATTGCAAAGATATCACAGGGAGTTCCCATACACCTCCATGCATACTTTCCTCTTTATTATCTATGTTAGTGTGGAACATTTGTCACCATTAGTTAACCAATATTGACACATTATTATTAATTGAAGTCTGTTTTATCATATTTCCTTAGTCTTTACCTAATCCCTTTTTCCGGTCCAAGATATCACTTGAGATACCACATTGCAGTCAGTCATCCTGTCTCCCTAGGCTCCGCTTGGCTGTGACAGTTTTTCAGATTTTCCTTGTTTGTTTTATTATCCTGGCAGATTTGAGGTGTACTGATCAGCTATTTTTTAGACTTTCCCTCTATTGAGACTTGTGTTATGATTTTCTTTTGACTAAACTAGGGCTACAGAATTTTAGTTGAAAAGACACAGTGGTAAAGTAACATGCCAGTTCAGACTCATGGATGTTTCTTTATACTTTGGGTTATAATCCAATACAACTTTTTTATTTTATTGCTCAAATTGTTCCAGCTTTAGCCATTAGGTGCTCTGTCATTTGACTTGTGTGTTCCTTTGACATACACCCATGTTTTTATCACTTCCTTATTTTGTGATATTTTTGACTAATTCAAAACAATATAATTTTTTTTTCATTTTAAATAAGTGCCAAGGCCAGGGGATAGTCAAGGGCGGGGAAAAAAAAAAAGACACATATGTAATACCTTTTGTAATACTTTAAGCAATTAAAAAAATAAAAATAAAATAAAATATTAAAAATAATAATAATAATAATAATGTGATGTTTTGTATTGGCCCTTTAAAATAATTTACAACTCATAAAATTCCAAAATAATTCTCTCGATTGGTGAGAGGCAGATAAGTTATAGAAGTCTTCTGTTAAGATTAAATGTTATGTAAAACTAGAAAAACATTAAGTCATTAATACCTTAACTTGATTTAGTAATTTGGTTTATTGATTAGCTCAAGCAGAGAACATTATCCCAAGAAAATAACATGCATGATAGACAGGTTTTGATGAAGGACTACATCTTTGGCATCACTCTTTATTGTCTTATGGGGTTTGCTGTCATTATTTTATAAGTATTTCAGAATCTATAAGTAGGTTTGCTGGCATTAGGTGATAGTTGACAGCATGTATTGGGGTCGCTCTAAGAAACTTTCTGCCATTTTAGGATTTGAGAGGTAAGATAATACAAATTAAAAAGTGTTTACTCTGTTAAAGGAAGTTATATTCTTCACTACTAATGGTATTATACAAATAAAGTAGAAAAGACATCACATATATGTAACAAAATATTAAAAATCAATCATTCAGTAAATGTGTGAAAAATTTGTTTTTGACATATGATACCAAGTTGGACATCAGAGTGACTGGTTTTCCAGGCAGGTGTCTTTTCACCTTAGTGAGGATGATTGTCCCAATAGGTCTGGACTATTCTATTAAATACTAGAGGCCCAGAGCACGAAATTCATGCATTGGTAGAGTCCCTAGTGGCTGCTGGCTGCCAGCTGGGGCCTCCCTCCCTTCCCTTAGCCAGTGCCCCCTGGCCGAACTCCCGGACAACTCCTGGTCTAGGGCACAATTTGCATGCTATGCTTTTATTATATAGGATATAGGATACATTCAGCAAAGCTATTGACAACTTGGTTTGTGCAAGGCACTTGACTACATGCCATGGAAGATGCCAAATTAATAAGACAGAATGTCTTTTTTAGTAGTTAGGGACATGGACTGTATATACTGTTAATCGCAATTGAGGTACATGGATAAATGATCTATGACTGATTAGATAGAGACTACTACTGGCTCAGGTGCTCGGCATAGTCACTGGAAAAGGGAATATTTGATGTTGGTCCTGAAAGATGGAAAGTGTTTCAATAGTCCAATGAGGTAAAGACGTGGTATGGAAAAACAATAACACATACAAATAGGAGTGTGTATTTATTTATTCATTTAGAATAAAAATCTACTTTGAGCTTAGTGAGATTTATGCGTAGAAAAATAAGTATGCCAGGTTTAGGGAATGATTCCCATGCTAGGCCAAAGTGCTAGAATAATATTCTCTAAAATTAAAATTTAAATCAAAGTCAGTTACTTTTTTATCTTATAAAGAATTTTATTTTTAAAGGGACAAACTGCAGTCGCTTTGAAAACTTTTAAAAGTGTGTGTGTGTGTGTGTGTGTGTTGTGTGTGTGTGTGTAGGTCTCAAACTTTCTGAACTGAACTAATTTCCTCTCATTAGTTAGTGAAAAATTTTATATAAAGCAAACAAAAAATGTTTTTGACTCCCACACATTAATGTTTGAGCTTTCTTACTCAATAAGAGCTTCTTGAAAGTTCACATCATAATAACTTGTGATTCTTTTTTGAGGTATTCTTTTAAACCATGTATATTTAGAGCTAGCTCAGAGCTGGTTTCTTACCTACTCCCTGAGCCTAAGAAACCACCAATTCTCTAATCATAATCTCAAACACATAATCTTTGAGAAATTAAATGCAACAGTTCAAAGTACATAGCTGATGGTCAAGGTAGTAATATTATTTTCTTAGCTGTAGGATATCTTGGGCTTTCTCACATTGGATTTTTATTTCTCCAAATCTAAAACCACCATTCTATTGGAGTCCAGATATATATTTTTAACACTGCAGAAACATTGATGAATATTTGGTATGACACAGTTTCAAATGACTTGGCATTTGCAGATGTCTGCAAGTTTTTATTATTTTCTCTTTCATTTCTTTATGTCTTTAAGATTGTCCTGAGACTTTATAAGGCACCTTTCTTTGGCCACTTCTGCGACATATTTGAAATTCTCCTGGCACTAACCTGTTGGCTGGAGGTGGTCATATTTTGTGGTTATGGGTGGGGCACTCAGGCGGAGTCATGTTCTGCCATGAAGTGTCCCACAACACCCTAAAATAACTTAATAAAAAATATCACACCAGTCACCTTGCCATATTCAGGCCCTGACTTAGTTTCTTTTCAGCTTCCTCAACAAATATAGTAAATATTTAAGTGCTTTAATATACCAGGCATTTTGTTTGGTGGTGGAATTACAGAAGTGAAGAAGAACCCCACCCTCAGAGATCATAGTATTCTACCAAATATTTAATTAAATAGGTCTGAAATGAGAAATTGGAATTTCTCTAAATTGCTATGTATATCTTTAACTTTACATAGTAGAAAAGGAAAAAATTTAACAGAAAATGTGTTCGTATGGTCTGATACAATATGGTGTTTATAAAATTGGTATTTCGCCATAGGAAAACTTTCCAGATAATGAGGTATTTAATGATTAGCAGAGGCAGCGTGAAAACATTAGGCTTTTTAAGCTGTGATGGGGGAAAAGTAGTCTGTTAAAACAGAGAAAGGAGAATGGAGGGAGACTGTGAACTTCACAATTTGACCTTGAGCCAACCTTGCTTTATTAAAATTCTTAGAATGTTGCTTCTATTCTGTACAGTCAGCCAGATAGTGTGACATTTTTATCCTCTGATTTTTGAAATCTAACCCCCTTCTAAATATTCATAATGATGATTAATTACAACAACAGTAGAAAATGATTCTATATGGTAATTTTTACCTTATTCCAATCTTAGCTGAAGAAAAAATTTACTGTATGAAATCAAAAAGTTGGATAAATTTATGAGTCCCTCTTAATTTTTTTATGTATTTACACACAGAAAGGACAACAGAGAAAGAGACAGACTGACAGAAAGAGAAATATGGTAGAAGAAAATGAAAATTATAAGAAAGAAAAAATAAAGTGATCCCACAACCCAGAAATAAACACTGGTAACACTTAATTCTACAAATACCTCGTTAATATGAGTACTATTATACTTTCCATTTTATGGATGAAGAAATTGAGGCTTAGATGGTCTAAGTTATACAATAATGCTCACCTGGCAGTTGGCATAGTTGTGACCTGCAGCTGTCTAACTTCAATGCCCTATTATCAGCCATGTGCATTGTCCTTATCCTATATAATGAAGAGGTAATATGCAAATTGACCATCACTCAAACACAAGATGGCCACCCCCATGTGGGCACAAGATGGCCACCACAAGATGGCCAGCAGGGGAGGGCAGTTGTGGGCCATCAGGCCTGCAGGAGAGAACAGTTAGGGGTGACTGGGCCGGCAGAGGAGGGCAGTTGGGGGCAACCAGGCCTGCAGGAGAGGACAGTTGGGAGGGACCCAGGCCTGCAGGGGAGGGTAGTTGGGGGGGACCAGGCCTGCAGGGGAGGGCAGTTGGGGGGGACCCAGGCCAGCAGGGGAGGGCAGTTAGGGGCAATCGGGCTGGCAGGGAAGCAGTTAGGCATCAATCAGGCTGGCAGGGAAGTGGTTATGGGGTGATCAGGCTGGCAGGCAGAAGCAGTTAGGGCAATCAGGCAGGCAGGCAAGTGAGCAGTTGGGAGCCAGCAGTCCTGGATTGTGAAAGGGATGTCCGACTGCCCGTTTAGGCCCGATCCCATGCCTGTTTAGGCCCGATCCCACCAGGATCGGGCCTAAACGGGCAGTCGGACATCCCTAGAGAGGTCCCAGATTGGAGAGGGTGCAGGCTGGCTGGGCTGAGGGACACACATCTCCCCTCCCCGTGCATGAATTTCATGCACCGGGCCTCTAGCAAATTATAATTTCTAATGGGTGATGTATATGTATTTTATTTAACCAATATTCCATTTTTAGATATTGAGATTGTTTTTGTATATAATGCTACAATAAATATTGAATATTTTTGCCCACTGTTTATGGAACAGTGCCTAGAAATGAAAGGATATTTTAAAAATGACCTTCCAGAATTATTTTCCATATGTATATAAGTAGAAAGAATGTTAAAATGAAGCCCAATATATCCCATCAGCCAGTTTCAACAGTGATCATCATTTTACTACTCTTGTTTATGCTGATATTTATTCTCTTTACTATACTATTTTAAAGAAAATCCAGATAACATATCAGTTCACTCATAAGTGTTTTAGTGTGAATGTGTCTAAGAGATAAAAATTGAACTTTGTAATGACTTTCTGTTTCTTTCTTGCAATTTATGTATTGAAGAAATAGAATAATATTTCCTCAAAATTTTCCCTATGATCTAGATGTGACTAATCCATTGTGGTGTTGTTAAACTGTTCCTTTTTCCTTCTTTTATTCCCACTATGAACTGGTGGTTAGATCTAAACGCTTGGTGAGATTCAGGTTTGATTTAATTAATTTATTTTTTTGGCAAGAATATTTTATGGGTGGTGCCATGTACCATACCAGGAAATATTCAATTTCAGGTTACCCCATTTTCAGTGATGACAAGATTAGTCTTTGAATTCAAGCACATGTTCTTTAGTCTGCCTTTTCTCTTTCCTTCCTTTACTTCTTTTTAATCTTTTCCAATCTGATAGCCTGAAATTAATAACTCATTTTCCATTTCTATAATTACTAATAATATTGATTCTTTTTTTCAATTCTGATTGACCCATGTAAATTGCCTCTTTGTCTTTTGTTCACTGCACTGTTTGTCATTTTGGAAGAATGAACAGGTTTATGTTGTATTTAATGTATTTTTATTAAGGACATGATTAATTTTTTTACATAGAACATTTTAAAGAAACTGTGCTTTAAAAATATTTCTAATATATTAATAAGAAAACACATTTCTTATATGCTGGTTTAATTAATTATAACCCATAGTGGTTATACTGTCATAAAACTGATGAGTATATTAAATCTTCAAGGTAAAAATATTTCAGAAACTTAAGAAGAAACACAATTTTCTACACAGAATATTTAAACAAATTTAGTTTTCTATAACAAATATCTTCAAGTTCACAATTATACATCAACAGTTTTTGATTTTTTAATTTATTCTAATTAATTATAGGAAAGATCATTGTTCTTATTAAATACACTTAGGCAAGAAATTCAAATTCATGATGCAAATATATAGAATAGGTATAAATTTAATCAAATATTATGAAAAATGTCCATAATATTGCTAAGTTTTTTTCTTCCCCAACAGAATATAATGAGTAACCTGGTGCTTTTATTCTCAAAACACTTGTCAACAGCTTTTTTTTTACATCGAGTTTTGTATTAATACTTTTTGAAATTTGTGACCAATTATTTTATTTATAATTTTAAGAAAAATTAAAGTCATTTGGATCTTAATATATTTTACTTTCACAAAGTTTATATATATATATATATGTATATATATATATATATATGAAATTGACAACCTTTGTTGTCCTATGTACTATAGATATTTTTTCCCATGGATGTCATTTGACTTCATATTATTTAGCTTGTTTTAGATCTGTAGTAATTTTCAATTACCTGAGGTAAAATATGTTAGGACAGTTGACTTTTGTAATTCACATAGTAGTTATCTACACTAATAAAAGAGAAAAATGGTAATTGGCGTACGACGATACCCTTTTCATTGGCTAATCAGGGCTATATGCAAATTAACCGCCAACTAAGATTGGCAGTTAGCTGCCAACTAAGATTGGCAGTTAACTGCCAACAAGATGGCGGTTAATTTGCATATGTAGGCACAATGCAGGGAGGTGAAAGGGAAAGCAGGAAGAAGCCCCCTGCCACTGACAGTGATCAGAAACCCAGGGGGGAGCTAAGAGCTGGGGGGCAGGGCAAAGGCGGCCCTGGGGCTGCCTTTGCCCTGCCCCCCAGCCATGATCGGAGAATCAGGCGCCTTTGCCGCCCTGGCCAGTGATAGCAGGAAGTAGGGGTGGAGCCAGCGATGGGAGCTGGGCACGGTCGAAGCTGGCAGTCCCAGGAGCTAGGGGTCCCTTGCCTGGGCCTAAAGTGAAGCCCACGATCGCGGGGCCGCTGCCACTGCAGGTCCCCGCTGCCCGGGCCGGAAGCCTAGGCCAGAGGCGTTAGGCCTGGGCAGGGGTGGAGCCTGCAACCACGGGGAGCTGGGGGTCCCCTGCCCAGGCCTGACGCCTCTGCCGGAGGCCTCAGGCCTGGTCAAGGGGCCGATCTGGTGATTGGTGATCGGAGGGTGATGAGGGTCAACTCCTCTGGCTGAGGCATCAGGCCTGGGTGGGGGGTGGAGCCGGGGATTGGGGGGATATGATGGTCCCCTTGCCCAGGCCTGAAGCCTGGGTCAGAGGCGTCAGGCTTGGGAGGGGGGTGGAGCAAGCGATCAGAGGGAGATGGGGGTCCCCTGCCCAGGCATGATTCCTGGGCCAGAGGCCTCAGGCCTGGGCGGGGGCCAGAGCCAGTGATCGGGGGGAGATGGGGGGCCCCTGTCCAAGCCTGACACCTCTGGCGGAGGCGTCAGGCCTGGGCAAGGGGCCGATCAGGCGATCGGAGGGTGATGGGGGTCTACGCCTCTGGCCAAGGCATCAGGCCTGGTCAAGGGGCAGAGCCAGCAATTGGAGGGGTCTGGGGGTCCCCTGCCCAGTCCTGATGCCTGGGCCAGAGGCATCAGGCCTTGGATGGGGGCAGAACCAGTGATGGGGGGAAATGAGGGTCCCCTGCCCAGGCCTGACGCCTCTGTCAGAGGCATCAGGCCTGGGCAAGGGGCCGATCCTGCGATTGGAGGGTGATGGGGGTCAACGCCTGAGGGGGCAGGCTGGGCTGAGGGACACACCCCCACACACACCCAGTGCACGAATTTCGTGCACCAGGCCCCTAGTCTATAATAATAAAGGCATAATATGCAAATTGACCAAATGACTGAACAGCAGAACAACCTTCCGGATGACCATGTTATGACACACACCGGTGCCATTGCACCAAGGCGGGTGCAATGCATTTGGTCAGGGGGCCCTGCCATTGCCCCCGCAAGATCGTCCCACAGAGGGAGGCCCAGGCCACCCTCTCTGAGGCAATCGATGGGGAGGGGGGGGGCGCCACAATTGATTGCCCCAAAGAGGAAGGCCCAGATAGGCCACTGGCCAGCAGGGCAATCGATGGGGGTGGGGGGGCTCCGCGATCACCCCAAAGAGGGAGGCCTAGGCTACCCTCTGTGTGGCAATCAATTGCGGAGCCCTGTGATTGATTGCCCAGCAGAGGGAGGACCAAGCCACCGGCCAGCAACTCTGTGGCAGATGTGCAGGGCTGGCCAGCGATCTCCCCACTGAGGGAGGCCCAGGCCAGCCAAGCAATTGCACCTCATGCCTGTTGCTCGCAGAGGGAGGCGACTGATGATGGACGAGAGCGGGGCAGTGCCACACACATGGCAAGCAGTGGCAGCGTTGGGGGCGGAGCCAGCTGCTGGCAGCCAGGGGAAGGAAAGCCCTGATAGGCCCTGATTGCCGGCCAGGCCTACGAACCTACCCAAGGGGCCCCAAATTGTGAGCGTGCGCAGGCCAGCCTGAGGGACAGCCCCCCACTCCTCGTGCATGAATTTTGTGCACCGGGCCTCTAGTGTTCTTATAAAGTTGCTACAAACACTGAATTAGTGAATACTGAATTGTTTCTCCTAGGGGAGATACAGGTTTAGGTTTCTGTGAGCCTCTGGTACAATGTTTTTATTAACCAATAAATATATAACCTTGTTTTATGTGTGCTCTATTTAAAGGCACCTTGTTTAATGTATTTTATTGATTCATTAACATTGAACTCATGGCCAATAGCACTATAACTCATGCCTGAACAAAACTTACCTAACACATTTTCTTTATAAAGTGCATGACAGCTTTCTTTCGCTTAGGAACTGAGACAGCACAGCAGTACTGTGCTTGGGGAGCATTTAAAGAGCAGAAACACCAACAAAAAAGTACAAAAATGCAAAAATATCCCACTAAGTACCACAAAAGGACACATCTTTGATATGTGAGAGATGAAATAAGAAGGCAAAGCATCACCTTGTTCAACCTCAGCCAGAAATGTGCACATTGAGCAACTCAACGTTTTTGCCACTGTGCATACACATGTCCACAAATGACCACAAAGCGCCACAAGTATTGGCTTGGGGTCATAGATATAAATTTTTGTGAAAAGGCAACTTCATAAAATCAGAATCTCCATATACCAAGATTGGCTATATTTTCCATTTTGATTTTTCCTTTGCTTTTCTGTGTCACCCACATTTAAATGATGTGTTTGAATAACTCCTCTTATGATCTAATGTTATTGAACTGTATTGTATTAAAAATAAGTACAATAAATATATTTCAGCAAGCTGCAATTAAAATAATTTACTAAAACAGTGTTTTATGCAATCAAATAGTATCATTTAGATTTTTAAGAATTTAGAAGTTAAAGTTACTATATCAAACCTTGATTAGAAACTTATCAGTCATGCTTTCTTCCTATGAATAAGTTATTTTTATCTTTTTCTGTATTATGATGGAGTTAATATTCTAATACTTAGAAAGTATTTGAGCACATCTCAATTAAGTTTGTGAGACACTTAAGAATTAGATTGTTGGATATTCTGCTACATGCTTTAATATATGGTTCAATTACTAGAGAATGGCTACAGCCTGGCCACTGAAACTTTTGTTACTGACATAGAAGCTTTCTTTTGAGTTAAGGGCAGTGGTTCTCAGCTGTGGCTGCACATTTGAATCACCTGGGAATCTTTTTAAAATCCTGATTTCTGGGCCTCATCCTCCCGGAAATTCTGTTTCTTTGTTATGGGGCGAGGCCACAACATTAGTAACAAAGAAACAGAATTTCCGGAGGATGAGGCCCAGAAATCAGGATTTTAAAAAGATTCCCAGGTGAGTCTAATGTGCAGCTAAGGTTGAGAACCACTGGTTAAGGGACTCCTATAATGAAAGAACATGTCATGAATTTTAGACTGTTGGCGTTATGGAACTGGTTTCTTAAACTCGTTTTTATATTTTACTCCAAATAATGTCATTTACCTAAGACATATCTAAAGTTTTAAACTTAATTTTATAAATTAAATATATGCACACAGACATACAGTCACTTTTACAGCAACTCTATCTTGCAGATATCATTATCTCTACTATACAAGTGAGGAAACTGAAGCTCAGGGGTTTAAATAGGGGTCACATCAAGTAACTTGCCCAAGATCCTATCGTGAGCCAAGGCTCATCTTTTCATGCTTCCCACTTTAAGCTTCAGTTACATTAAACAATCTCAGGTTCTCTAATTTGGCACACTCGTTTTCATTTCTTGGCCTTCCCATATGGTAGTTCCTCTTCCTGAAACAATCCCATCTTCCTCCATCAACTTCCTTTAATGAACTTTCATTCATCCTTCAGTTTTCATGTCAAACTTCCTCTTCTCATCGGCCAGAGGTGAAGCCTCTGAACACTGGGTGCCTCCCTGTTAATACTGGTCACACCCTGTTACGTTTGCTGCCTTTTTTGCGTGTATGTACCGTTGGTAAGGTCCGGGAGTATGTCTTGTTCACTCGTGTAAAATAAGTCAGCCCTTAGCACACTGATTAGCATGTAGTGGGCCATGTAACTTGAAAAATTTGCTGCTTACATGAACACATATTTCCAAATGTTAAGCAAAGCAACATTTTTGTAGATTTGGCAAATGTAAGCATTTGATAACTTCTGGGATGGTGAATTTCCTCAAACCATTATAATTGACTTGTGAGAAGAAGCTAGAGAACAGAGATTATTCTGTGTTTCTAGTTGTCAGTAGGTTAACTTACAGGGTAAATGGCAGAAAAATATGTATCCAAGAGGAAAAGATAATGAAAAACAGTTAGGGGTTTTTATTAAAAAGCCAAAAAACAAAATGAAACCGAGTAAGGAATAATGAGAAGAAAGTTTAAGAATACAGGGATGAGCAAACATTCGGGTTATGATTAGTACAATAGCTTTATTAACTCAAAAGAATATCACAGTGTAACTGTAAATCTACTTTTGCCCACCCCTGTATTTATCCAATGTATCAGCAATTGGAGAACATTCACCTAATCATACATCTAATAGCTCTGTTTTTGACAAATTGATTCACTTTTTATCCCATCTTCACTAAGACATATCCATGGATACATCATATGCATACGCACACTCTTCCCTGGAAAGTTTTATTGGGTCACATTATCAAGAGAATTTGTTAGTCACTTTTGTGCTTGCAGTGACACATGGGAAGGAGATCAATGTAACATGTGCATGACAGAAACACATCCTCTTCTCAGAGAACTTGTTTGTTAAGACAAACCCCCAGGAGCATCATAATAAGCTGTTCATAATAATAAATTTTTCATGATAACAAACAGTTTCCAAACCCAATCCTGTTGTCACCATATTTCAAGCAATATTAAATACAATTGGGGTACAGCCCTGAAGTGTGTGATAACTGTGCATCACTCTTTTCTATGCCACTGAAAACGAATGAAAATCAGCTAGGGAATATGTTCATTTGTACCTATCAGTGCTGTAGGCAGAAAAAACTCTCATTTGTCCTGGCCTCTGTGGCACCTTGATATCACTGACCAAACACCAATTTGGGCTGTGGTCTTTTGTGCAGGAAGGAACCGGAGCAATTTAAATTGCCCTTAGGCAACTTTCATTGTCTTCATTCGTGTTCGCTTTCTTGGCACTGATTACTTATGTTAGCTCTCCTGTTAACTTCTGTGTGACTTGAGGGATATAGAAATTTAACAACTTGTGTGATCTATCTCATTTGTGAAATGCAGCTAATCTACTTAACCGTGGCAATGAGTCAAATTCTTAATAACAGGAGGTAAGTCATTACTTGAATGACTAAAAACAATTTACCACAAATTTGGAGGCTAGAGATGGGTTGTATAAACTGTCTCTCAGTGTAACATAGGGCATATCTACAGTGTGTCCCACTGGGTAAGATAAAAACTAGCTTAGGCATGATGGGCCCCAGAAAAACAATAGTATAATGAGTCCTTATTTATCAATTACCTAGCATCAGCAGTTAAAATTTTGCTATAGTTCTTTTACCTTTTCATATTTTTCTTTTTTCCAATATTTTCAAGCAAAATTTTAACGAATAGGTTAGGTAGACTATATGTGTTTGCAAGAGACTGGGAGTAGTTTTCTTCTACTTCCTCTTACTTTTAGCCAAATAGTAGGCATAAGCTATTGATATTAAATATTCATATGCTAGACCCATATAATTACACTTAGTGCTTTAAAATCACTTGTTAGATTTTATCAACGATTTAATTCCTTTAATTTAAAAAAAAAAACTTTAAACATTTCTGTAGCAAATATTTTAGGTCCCTTCTCCCTTGCCACTTGCATCTCTAAGGGCTAAACAAATAATTGATTCCTTCAGCCTCCCTTATATATTTATATCCATATACATGTGTTCATGAAAGAAGAAATTTGAGAAGGGGGAAATGCAAAAAAAAAATCAGTTGTATAAAATACAGGTTCAGATTCAAAGATGGCTGCAAAGTAGGCGGAAGCTACTTGTTCCTCCTCCCAGCACCAAACCGGATTTACAGATAAATTACAGAGCATCAACCTGAATAACCAATTGAAAGACAGCTGGACAGGAATATTATAATCAAAGATTTACAGAACAAGCCACATAGAGGCTGGTAATAGGGGTGGAGATGTGGAGAGGGCTGGGCCCTGCATCCGTGAGTGGTTGCTGAGAAGCTAGGGGATATTCCGCTGCAAAACTCCCTCTCGAGGAGCAAGGGGTTGAGGCCCCAATCACCTGGGCTGGGAAGAAGAGCCTGCATAGCACTTGACAGTGAAAATCAGCAGGAATGCTGTCTACCTGAAAGAGGAGGGAGTTTGCTAGAAACCCAGGTGCTTTTTTAAAGGGCCAACACAGGATATTGCTCTTGAAACTTCATGCAGGGCTTTGTAGAGGGAAGGAGACTTAGGGCAAACAGGGGTCATAAGGAGAAGATCCAGGTGACGTGGCCCTGGAGGGCCAGCCACAGAGTCCCCATCATGAGTCCCTATCCCACACTGCCCACAGCATCTGCCCAGGGTCAAGCACTCATATTCTTACAACACCAGCCTGGGAGTGCACTAACCCGGACCTCCAACTACTGGCAACACCACCCCGCCAAGCATGAGTCCTGAAGAAAGGTCTGTGGACTGCACCAAGAGGGATGCTCCTGGGTATGCTCTTTTTTTTTTTTTTTTTTTTTGAAAAGCTCTAGGCAGACACTCAGTCAGTCATTGAGCTGTGTGGCTTCGGAACAGGGGCCAGTCTGCCCGCTTCCTGCAAGCTCAGCTGGCGCTACCCCCAGTAGGAGACTATTTTGATATGTCCTCTCATGTCCTGGTGGTCCTGCCCTGCAAAGCTCAGTTCTGCAGAGGGAAGGAAGTGCTGCTCAGCACCTTTGGAGCACATCTACCTCAAAAGCTCTTTTCCGTGATTTAGATGGGTACTGGGTTGTGCAGCTATGGATGGTGGTTTGGAGGCAAAGTGCTGGCCCTACTCCTGCAGACTTGGCTGGCACCACCTCCAATGGAAGACTATTTCGATCTGTCCTCCCAAGTCCCAGTGGCCCTGACCTGCTGAGCTCAGGTCCCCAGGAGGAAGGGATTGCTGTACAGAGGTTGGACCTTTAGAGTGCATCTCCCTCAGAGATGCAAACTATACATTCCTTTCAAGTGCACATGGACCATTCTTTGGCATAGACCACATGTTAGGACATAGAAGAACTCTTAATAAATTCAAGAAGATTGAAATCATATCAAGCATCTTCTCCAACCACCATAGATGAAATTAAAAATGAATTACAATAAAAAATGAAAAACACAGAAATATATAGAGACTATAAGACATGTTCCTAAACAGTAAATAGGTTAACAATGAGATCAAAGAAAAAATCAAAAGTTACCTTGAGGCAATAAACACAGAACAACCCAAAATGTATGTGACAGAGCAAAAGCAGTCTTCAGGGGGAAATCCATAGCATTATACGCCTACCTCAAGAAGCAAGAAAAATCTCAAATAAGCATAAATCCTCACTTACAAGAACTAGAAAAAGAATAACAAACAAAACAAGAGTAAGTAAAAGAAAGGAAATAATAAAAATCAGAGCAGAAATAAATGACAGAGATTTAAAAAAATGCAAAATATCAATGAAGCCAAGAGTTGGTCCTTTGAAAAGAAAAACAAGATTTACAAACCTTTAACTAGACTAATGAAAAGAGAGAGGACCCAAATAAACAAAATCAGATATGAAAGATGAGAACTGATAACTAACACCACAGAAATGCAAAAGATTGTAGGAAAATATTACAAACAAGGTATGCCAACAAATTAGAACAGACAGCTTTTCATGCCCAATGAAACTTCCGTATTCAGAACATTCTACAGGAAAGTGAGAAGAACATGTGTTCCTAAAGAAATTCTGTCAGAAAGCATGCCTAACTTTAAATTACTAGATCATATTTAAGTGTTGGAAGTCAAGGTTATTCGTTGTTAAAATTCTTAGACAAGAATTTTAACTCCCTTGGGACTGGTCAGAGGATGGGACTTAATCACCAATTGTGTATTACTGAGATTCCTATGAATGAAACTATTAATTTACTGTCATTTAAAAGACAATGCAACATTTAAGTATGATTATCAAAGGAATTAAATAAATATTTTTATTTATGAAAATAATGCTGTGTTAACATTGTAAAGTAAACACAAGAGTAATTTTCAATATGTGCCTTTAATAAACTTACAACAAACATTGAATATATTTAAGATAACCTTCGAGGTTATATAATCACAGTGTAGTAAATGAAATTTAGTGTCAATTTTAGTTCCTAGAAAGTGGATTTTTAGTAGTAAAATTTAGGTCCTTTTTGTTACTGTAAAAAATATGCCTTTTTTACTTATATTATAAAATAATTAATAGATCTGTTATTTTGTTAAAATCAAATCTTTAGTACTACCATACCACATATAAGTCCATAACAGTACTCTCATATCCAAATATTTAGAAAAATGAAAATGCATAGTGAAGCCATTAAGTCCTATGAGTTTGCTTCCTAAATTAATTTAGCAGTCTTTCATTTAAAGTTATTATTATTATGTAGAAAGGTTAATAAAAAAGTCTTTTTTCCAAAGGCTTAATGACTTGATACATTCATGAATTTTATGATTGTGGGAAAAGATAATTTAAAGCCTAGAAAGAACAGTTGAAAATAAACTTCACTTAACATATTCCACTTTACTAGCAAATAACCAAGGGTAGTTTGGGTTCTACCTCAAAGATGTGTTGCCAAAAATGTTAGCTTTGTCAGCTCTTCAGAGAAATAAAGTGGCCTGTATTTATTTCAAAGTGGAAGCGGCACATTCAGAAGGACAAGGGATGGGCCAGAGTAAAGGCAATGAGAGTAATTGAAGAATTGGTCCATAACAAATTACTTTTTTCATGCCCAATGAAACTTCCGTATTCAGAACATTCTACAGGAAAGTGAGAAGAACATGTGTTCCTAAAGAAATTCTGTCAGAAAGCATGCCTAACTTTAAATTACTAGATCATATTTAAATGTTGGAAGTCAAGGTTATTCGTTGTTCTTTAACAAATTTTCGTGTTGTATTTGCATTTTCCATCCTACATCTATTTATTCCAAGCTTCATAACAAAGAAATTCAATTTCTAATCAGTGAAATAACTGGTAATTGTCTGGTGACCAGTTTCATTGTTTGTGTCCTTCTTTTTAAATACATTTTAACTCACAGCTGTGTTAGTTGAATGGATGTCCCACTTACATTGGAATATGGGTGGCAGATTAAAGTTCCTCTCTAGGCAGGGCTAGGATGGCATCTAGCATAAATCAAGAGGATATAAGTCAACTACAAATAAGCCAGCAAAGCAAGCATATTGTTTCTATGAGGTTAAGGATCACAGCTGATTTGCTTATCCTGGTATCACCAGCACCTACTGCAATGCCTGGCACATAGTAGGTTTCCAATCAGTAGTTATTGAATCTCCAATTTAAATAAAAGATCAGAATTATCTTGGTATTATTTATAAGAAGAACAGATTAATAATGAGGATAGAGTGTGATACAAAATTATTTGTGAGCTGAAGGGTATGTTATATATACCTACAGTAAAAAATCAGAAATACTAAGAGCTTATGGGGCTTGAGTCTATAGGTGGTGGAAATAATTTTGTCTGCAAACTCACAATCTCAGCATTTATGGGAAAGATTGCTGGCTGCTATAACTAAAATACATCAAATTTTAGCAGATAACTATAATAAAAGGTTTATTTCACATTCTTTTCAAAGCCTAACATGGGTCAATAGCGTGCAGGCTACACAAGCAGTCATTCAGGGATCCAGGTTCCTTTTTTTTTCATTTTCTAAATCTTTGAAATTTTCTGCATGAGCCAACAGATGGGGAAAGAGAATGAGGTATTTTTGTACTCAGAAATTGGCATACATTACTTCCACTCACATTCCATTATCTAAAAATGAGACACAAGTCCATGCCAAAAAGGTATGGAAAACGTACTTCCACTTCCTTTGCTCAGGAAGAAGGGGAGAACATGGAAATTTGTCAATAGTATCAGCGTCTCCAATAGTCCACTCTTTAAAACATTACAGATCTGTTTCACTATTTTTCCCATGCATAGGACATACTCATTCCTCTTCCAGAAATGCAACCCAAATCCAATTTAATCACTAGATCCAGGTCAAAACATAGGGCCAGTACTTGGGTGATAGGCAGTTGCCTCCATGGGATCAGGATATGCTTCTTTGTGGGCCAGCAGCCTAAGAACTAAAAGAAAAAGTGATGCACTACTTCATATCTACACTAATAAAAGAGAAAAATGGTAATTGGCGTACGGCGATACCGTTTTCATTGGCTAATCAGGGCTATATACAAATTAACTGCCAACTAAGATTGGCAGTTAACTGCCAACAAGATGGCGGTTAATTTGCATATGTAGGCACAATGCAGGGAGGTGAAAGGGAAAGCAGGAAGAAGCCCGCTGCCACTGACAGTGATTGGAAACCCGGGGGGAGCTAAGAGCTGGGGGGCAGGGCAAAGGCGGCCCTGGGGCCGCCTTTGCCCTGCCCCCCAGCTATGATCAGAGAATCAGGCGCCTTTGCCGCCCTGGCCAGTGATAGCAGGAAGTAGGGGTGGAGCCAGCGATGGGAGCTGGGCACGGTCGAAGCTGGCAGTCCCAGGAGCTAGGGGTCCCTTGCCTGGGCCTAAAGCGAAGCCCACGATCGTGGCGCCCCCCGCTGCCACTGCAGGTCCCCGCTGCCTGGGCCAGATGCCTAGGCCAGAGGCGTTAGGCCTGGGCAGGGGCGGAGCCTGCAACCGCGGGGAACTGGGGGTCCCCTGCCCAGGCCTGACACCTCTGCCGGAGGCCTCAGGCCTGGTCAAGGGGCCAATCCGGTGATTGGTGATCGGAGGGTGATGAGGGTCAACTCCTCTGGCTGAGGCATCAGGCCTGGGCGGGGTGCGGAGCCGGGGATTGGGGGGATATGATGGTCCCCTTGCCCAGGCCTGAAGCCTGGGTCAGAGGCATCAGGCTTGGGCGGGGGTTGGAGCAAGCGATCAGAGGGAGATGGGGGTCCCCTGCCCAGGCATGATTCCTGGGCCAGAGGCCTCAGGCCTGGGCGGGGGCCAGAGCCAGTGATGGGGGGAGATGGGAGTCCCCTGTCCAAGCCTGACACCTCTGGCGGAGGCATCAGGCCTGGGCAAGGGGCCGATCAGGCGATCGGAGGGTGATGGGGGTCAACGCCTGAGGGCTCCCAGTATGTGAGAGGGGGCAGGCTGGGCTGAGGGACACTCCCCCCCCCCCCACCCCATGCACGAATTTCGTGCACCGGGCCCCTAGTATAACAATAATATACAATGATGAAGCATAGTCAGGAAAACATAATAGAACCTTGTTTTTAGATAGAGAAATAATGGAAGGCCTATAACAATATGAAATATCACTAGGTAGGGTGCGAAGATGCCTACTGTGGTGGGGGTGGGAGGAATGTTCTCTAATTAGACTTCAGTTTTACTAGGAAGAGTACTGTCATTCCAGACCCCTGGCTCCAGGCTCTGGGAAGTTCTTACTTTTCCATTCACCTCCATGGTCATATCTATCAAAAAGGTTCAGACTCCTGGTTTCTTTGGCCATAAAATGTCCTTGAAAACTTAGTAGGCTTTTGATCTAGTCAACTCTGTGTCAGTAACTGTACCCAAAGCTCTTTCCTGTCCATGCCAGTCTCTCTCTACTTAATGGGAGCTACATTTGGCCATCAGACATGGCTGGGAGGCTGTATTCTGAGTCTGATCTTTGCCAAAGGACTTAGTAGGCCTTTGAGTCCCAGAGATCATTTTTTGTTTGTTTGTTGGAAGCCTAGAAATAGTTGTCTTCAGCATTTCTTCAAGGCTTCAAATTTATGGATATTCTCTTCCCTGTCATCTCTGCCAAAAAACCTGCCAATTCTTGTTTAATCTGATCTCTTTCTCATAATATTCTGCTTAAAAGAGCAGCAGTAGCATCCAACATACAAGATCATGTTGATTCTTTCCCATTACCTCCTCTAGAGGTATAGGCTCTGCAAGCAGATACCTACTTTCCACCTTAGCATTGGTGATAGTTTTACCAAATATTTGAAAAGGTAGAATAGAGCTTTTGAGCCTCATAGCTGGGTCTCCTTGCCATCTATGGCTCCAACACCTAGTGTTAGCTTCATGCCCCGTATTTTAGTTTTTGTCATGGTAACACCCAACTTCAAAGGATCAATTTCTGCATTCACAGAGGCTTACTGCTGCAATAAAACTTAACATTGAGTAGGTTATGCAATAAAAGTTTATTTTTTACTCATGTCATAATCCAGTGTTCTCAAATTGTGGTCCATGGACCTTTGTAGGGATGGGGGTGGCTTGTAAAGTCACAACTTGTTTCTTAGTAATTATAACATTATATAGTACATTTTCCAGCATGTTGACATTTGCACTTGTGGTTAAAAAAAAAGCAATGATGAATAAAACTGCTGGCATCATTGCACAAATCAAAGCAGCGGCATCAAACTGTAATAGCAATCACTGTCTTTTCACTGCCATTCTTTTGCAGTCCAAACATTATCAGATTCTCTTAAAATATGTCCTTCATGAAGGAAGAATAATTACTCTAATAAATCTTAAATCCTGACTTTTGAGTGCAAACCTTTTCCATGTTCTGCATGAAGAAATGGGAATTATGCATAAAGCACTTCTACCATTCATCGATTTGATGGTTGTCTAAAGGAAAAGCCCTTGTTTTATTGTGTGAATTTCCGGATGAGGGGTGAAGGCAAGTCTCACTCTGTTCCAGCCTAAGAATTCCATTATACAGCCATAAATTCTCATTGTTTTATATCTATAGCATTCAAATTCTCCTTTTGTCTCTTAGGCTTCTGGTGTATACCCACAATTCATGTGACCACCTCTCTTAGGATTCTTTGGAATTGTTACAATACAATCACTGGCATTTCAGCCTCTGGGAATGTGGCAGGGTATGGTTTATATACGCTTAAGGATGGCCACAGGAGGCCTGTGAATCCCGCAGTATAGGCAGAGACTTGGCTGCAGATTGAAGTAAATATAAAAGAAAATCTGACTGGAGAGGAAAACTTAGAAGTGGGGAGGGCGAAGTCTCTGACATTCAAGTATTTAAAATAATTTTAGTGTTTGCTTTCAGCTTAGTGAATATGCTTAATCCTTAATTACTAAAAGACTAAAAGGAAAAAATATTATAATTACTTTTAATTAATTGTGGAAACCATTATGGGAATAATCATTTTGGTGCATTGGATTAATGAGAGAAAGCATAATTAAAAGAATCTAAAACAGATATATAATAAAGATAAGATCAAAAAAGGAGAAATCAGAGCTAATAACATAAATGTTATGGGTAACCAAGAAATGTAACCGTATTTTCAACAGAAAATTTATCTATTTTTTTCATATTTTTCTAATGAAAATAATTAGAATTTTATTATCCTGGAATTTATTTTACAGGAAAGATTTTAATGTAATTTTTTTTTCTTAACAAAGTGTATGGTTTGCTCAAGGAAGACAACCAAAAATTTGATAGGTGTGTGTACAAGTTAACCATATCCATTCAGTGCCTATGAAACTAAGGTAATTAAAGAAATGTCAAAATTAGGTACACATAATGCATTATTCATGTTTATTTTAAAAACAGAAAGTGTGAATAATACTGCAATATATATGGGAGTACAAATATCTGTACAATGTCCTCTTTTCATTTCCTTTGGATATATATATACCCAGAAATGGGATTGCGGGATAATGTGGTTATTTCCATTTTTATTTTTTATTTTTTGAGGAACCTCCATACTGTTTCTATAGTGGCTAGGCCAATTAACATTCTCATCAACAATGCACATGTTTTCATGTTTTTTCCACATTCTCAGCAGTACTTATATCTTATCTCCTTGATGATATCCATTCTAACAGGCTATTCACAATAGCCAACATAAGGAAACACCTAAGTGTTCATCAATGGAATAGATAAGATATGACATACACACAAACACACAATGGAATAATTTTTAACCATGAGAAAGAAATAAATCCTGCTATTTGAGACAATATGGACCGACCTTGAGGGCATTATACTAAGTGAAATAAGTCAAAGAAAGGCAAATACTATATAAGCTCACTTATATGTGGAATCTAGTAACAGCAAACTCATCAAAACAGGAGTAGAATGGTAGTTACCAGGGACTTGGGGGTGGGAGAATTGAGGAGATGTTCTTCAAAGGGTAAAAACATGAAGTTGGAAGATGAGCAAGTGCTGGAGACCTAATATGCAACACAGTGTTTATAGTCAACAGAACTGTATTATATATTCAAGGCTTCTAGGAGACTAGGTCCTACATTTCTCACCACTAAAAATAAGTGTTAAATATGTGATGTGATAGAGGTGTAAGCAAACACTAAGGGTGGTAATCATATTGCAATAAATAAATGTATCAAGTCAATACATTGTACACCTTAAGCTTATACAATGTTAAATGTCAATTATATCTAAATAAAAAAATTGAAACATAAGTCATATGAATCAATCCAATAGATGGTATTAAATTAGTGTAAATAAGCACAATGTATATCAGTTGTTAACCATAAACCATGTAGATATTAGAAAATAGACAATAATAAGTTCCCTTAATATATGAGATTAATTCATCATTTTAAGTGGTTGTCTTTGTTTGGGACATATTCTTTGAATGAGTGAATACATGAATGAATGCTGAACCAACTACCTGGTTTGAAAGCACTACAGTGCCTCAATTCAATACTACTTAGGAAAAGTATAGAGTTATTTATTTCTTGAAGAAAGACTAGCCAGATTCATGTTTACAGTTGTGAAATCACATATATGATTCTATTCAATTCTGTTCTGCTTTAAATATGTTGAAAAATTTTTCCTTACCTAGCATATGACAGTTTTTTCTGTTAGGAAGATTGCGTTTTTCTTGGACAAAAGGAGAGTATAAAGTTCAGTAAAACTGTTCTTTAACTAACAAAATAAATGTAATTTAACATTACCACAGATCCAAAGGATCTTAGACACACACACACACACACACACACACACACACACACACGATATATTGGAGATATATTTCTTAGTAGGAGGGAAGACCATGGTTATTTAAGGACTTCAAGAATCTTTGAGCCTTAGCTGGTTTGTGTCACTGGACAGAGCGTCAGCCTGCAGACTGAAAGGTCCTGGTTCAATTCCTGTCAAGGGCATATGCCTGGGTGGTGGGCTCAATCCCCATTAGGGGGCATGCAGGAGGCAGCCAATCAATAATTCTCTCTCATCATTGATGTTTCTCTCTCTGCCTTTCCTTTCCTCTCTGAAATCAATTAAAAAAAAAAAAACTTTGAATAATTAGTTTGCTTATCATGGCTGTGTAGTTGCTCCAGTATAATCTACACTAATAAAAGAGTAAGATGCAAATTGACCATACCTTCATGATGCCCACTAGCCAATCAGGAGAGAGTATGCAAATTAACCCAACTAAGATGGTGGGTTAATTTGCATATGCAGGCACCAAGTGACCGGGGGTGGTGTGGGATGCTTGCGTCATCGCCATGGCCTCTGGGCCTCTGGGCAGCATGGGAAGGTGGAAAGGTGGCTCCAGGTCACAACAAAGGCAATGCTGGCAGCCAGGGGAAGGAAGGCCCATTCTTGCACGAATCTTCTTGCATTGGGCATCTAGTGTTATATATAAATGTTGATAGATAATATTTCTGGTGTTTACCATAAGGCATAATATTTACTGAAGGTATTTGGTAAGTACTTTTCTTGTTAAAAACGTTTTGGTATTCTTAGTTTGTTGATATATAGAAAAGTCAGAGTTGAAATTCATCTAAATCTTTTTGCAGCTATTGAAGTAATCATATGGTTTTATGGTTTTCTCCTTTAATATGTTCATTGGGGAAATTACAATAATAGACTATCTAAATTTAAACCATCCATGAATTCTTGGAATAAACTTATATTGATCATAAAAGATATAAATATTTATTACCTGGCTTGATTTAGTTTGCTAATATTTTATTCATGTTATTTCAACTATGTTTATGAATAAAATTAGACTCTGATTTCATCTATTGCCTTTGTATCATTCTTTGACATAAAGTTTATAGTTACTTTATATTCGTTGGGAATATTTTTTCCTTCCATTTCACCTTTCTTCCCTTTCCCTCTTTTCTCTCACTTTTTCTCCCTCTCTTTCCTTTCTCTACCATAGTTTGTTTAAAGTAGATTATCAAGTCATCTAAGTTTAGATGGGGGTAGCGGGTAGTGGTTTGATTTTGTGTGTTGGGATAGATTTTAAATTACTGGATGCATGTCTTTAAAGGTTTAAAATACATTCAGATTTTCTAATTCTTCCTTGGGGCTGTTTAATTTTTTATATTGTTAATCCAGAAGTTTTAAATAGTAAAGAGGAAATAAAATAGCTAGGAAACCAAAACACCAAAAGCATACAGTTTGAGGCAGGACAGTCTGTGACTCAATTCCTGGATTTGGTTCTGTGGGTTTTGGGTGAAAACTATCTACTTCATGAAGTTGTCATCTTTATCCAAATGTCCTGGGTGGAATCTGTCACTTCATGGAGTTGTCTAAAGTCTTTGTCAGACACTTTATCATGTTCTCAAAGTTTGTCCGCCTCCCAAGGATTCCTGAGTCTTCAGCTTGACAGCAACAGGAGGATAGAGATGGGAGAAACAACACTCCAGCCTTTGTTTTGTTTACTGTTAACAGCACCTGCTAATGTCCCTTTTCTGTCTTAGGGGAGTTTTTTTCTGATGTCTTTTCCAGAAGATGAAATCTCCAGGAACATCATCATAATGGCAGAGATTGAAATCCTCTAGTTAGGCATAACTCATAATTAATTTTAAAAGATGTAATCCTTGATTGTCATGGGAAGAAGGATATATTATACAGTGTAAAATTTTTAATTTGTGAGATAGTGGGCACTAGGATTGTCCCAGGTTAGTAAGAATAAAGGTGTTAATAACCAGAAATGAAATCATTTTAGAGCTTTTGTACATTGTTTTTTGTATAATATAAAAGTATATTCCTGAGAAATACAGTGATTAAAACATATTTTTATTTATATCTAGTTAACTTAGGAGGATTGAATTTCTTTTTTTTTTTGGTAATATATTTTATTGATTTTTTTTACAGAGAGGGAGAGAGATAGATAGTTAGAAACATCGATGAGAGAGAAACATCAATCAGCTGCCTCCTGCACATCTCCTACTGGAGATGTGCCCGCAACCCAGGTACATGCCCTTGACCGGAATCCAACCCGGGACCTTTCGGTCCGCAGGCCGACGCTTTATCCACTGAGCCAAACCGGTTTCGGCTGAATTTCTTTTTTGATTTTTCATTTAATGAAATTCTGCCCCAGCTGGTTTTGCTCAGTGAATAGAGCTTCAGCCTGCGGACTGAAGGGTCCCAGGTTCAATTCTGGTCAAGGGCATGTACCTGGGTTGTGGGCTCGGTCCCCAGTAGTGGGTGTGGAGGAGGCAGCCAACCTATGATTCTCTCCCTCTCTCCCTCTCCCTTCCACTCTGAACTATATATATAAAATTCTAAGTTTGGTAAACAACATAGCTATTTAATTTTGAGTTAACTAAAACTTTGAAAATCAACCACAGTGTTATTTCTATTTTCCTTTTATTTGTAATATGAAAGAGAAAACATAATTTAGGTTTAAATTAAATCTTAATGGTTCTATTATTCTGAGTTGGGACTTGAATTTGGAAAAGACAAAATTAATAAAGATTGTTAGTGGAGCAAAGTAGCTATAGGTGATATTTTCCAAACAAATAACAATAAATAAAATGATAATAGGGACTTTATTTTCTTTTAAAAATAAGGGGTTAGGAATCAAAAAGTTTAGAGGGTTAACAAAATATCTTTAGTGATGAAAGGAACTTATTTTACCTGACTACAGAAGAACTTGGACATTTTACAAAAACAAAAACAAACAAACAAAAAAACAAACACCAAAATTCTAAATTTATTCCTCTATATTTTCCATGTAATACTTAGCAGTAACTGTTTTACAAAACATTTCTTCATTAAGAACAAATCTACTAATATTAGGCCAACATAGTAAAAAATTTTTGGATGACAATTTATGTATTTCTTCCAATTGACTATCCATAGGCTAAAACTCTAAGCAAATCAAAGTTGCCAATCCCAGAGTTTTTACATGTATGCCTTCAAATTTTTCTTTATATTAATTATAAACATTTTAATTAATGTTAAAATGTGTGTGCATTTAGACATAAATACATAACAATGGAATTATATGGTAAAATAAAATCTTTTAGCTTTCAAAGATCAATAAATTAGCATATTGAGTAATGTATATATTGTTTAATTTATCATATTAGTAAATTTTAAAGTTTCATTTAGAAACAGAGAAACTATATTATTCTTATGTATATTTTTACTTCTCTGTAAGTATTATACTTAACATTATCTCAATTGTTTATATTAATTAATACCTTTAACCAAAATAAGTAGCACTTGTTTTTCTGGAGAAATGAGAGAACTAGAAGATGGGAAATCAAGAATTTTCAGCTCTATTTTCTATGAGCACACTTTCTTTAGAACTTTAACAAATTTGATGGAGGGGAGGAAGGAAAAAACAGATATATAGTAATTTGAGACATTTGCACATACCACTGATTTATACTCATTCTACATATAAATATTTTAAAAGTTAATTTAAAACTGCTTAGTAATAAGTGATTTCATATTTTTATAAAAAGTTGTTTCAAGTAGTCAAAGGTCATTTATTAATCAGGCAGGCAGGCGAGTAGTTAGGAGCTAGCGGTTCGGATTGCAAGAAGGATGTTGGACTGCCGATTTAGGCTCGATCCCGCTAAACAGCAGTTGGACATCCCCAATGGGGTCCTGGATTGTGAGAGGGTGCAGGCTGGGCTGAGGGACCCCCCCCCACACACACACACACACAAATTTCATGCACTGAGCCTCTAGTCTATATATATAAAAGCCTAAGCGACCGGCCGACTATTGGACTATTCAACTGGTAGCTATAACATGCACTGACCACCAGGGGGAAGACACTCAACACACAGGCATGAAAACATGGAACAGACTGATGAATCTCAGAGGGAAGGAGGAAGGAGGGAAGGCAGGAAGAGATTAAACAAAGATTTTATATGCATACTAGAGACCTGGTGCAGGGATTTGTGCATCAGTGGGGTCCCTCAGCCTGGCTTGTGGGATTGGGCCAAAACCAGCAGTCTGACATCCCACAAGGGGTCCCGGATTATGAGAGGGCACAGGCCATGCTGAGGGACCCCACCAGTGCAAAAATCCATGCACCAGGCCTTTAGTTACTAATATAAGAATTTTACAAAGTTTGAATCATGAAATATTAAAGCAAAAGTTTATTTTAGTTAAAATATTATACTGACACTATTTTTACATAGTGATCAAAACAGAGAGAAGATGTAGATTTGTAAACTTGAGGGTGACATGTATTTAATCATCTCTTAAGGTGCAGAGCTAGATATTTTACATAATCCCCAGAAGAAGAAAAAAGTATTCTCTCTGAGGGACACAGGTTTACCTTGGTTCATTATATGTACTAAAAATATGCACAAACTAAATAACTAACGGGGTGGTTAATGATATAATAAACCTAATTTGGAACATGTCTTTCCAGAAATAATATATAATGACAAGGGGCACAGATTAAATTCCTTCACATGAGCATTCAAATCCCAGTTTTGCTGTTTCCAATTTAAGGCTTAATTACTTCATTACTTCAGCTTTCTGAAGTTTTATTTTCTCATCTGTTAAATGGCTAAATCAAGGTTGCTGAAAATTATGTGAAATAGTTGGCATAAAATTGCAGCAAAATGCCTTGTAACAACAAGGATGATTTAGCGATTTCTCCTCTCAATTGTGTCTGAGATTATATGTTTATAATCATATTTCTCTACATCACAGTGGGTATTGATCTTTTTCTTTTGCATTCTGAACCTTTTCGTGGCTTTTATATTAACCTTTGTTTTATAATAAATTCTACTTATGAACTGTTACAATTCAGTGGAATTCAAAGTTTTGGGTCCCCCCCCGTCCCACCCCCTTAATCCATATCTTCAACCACACTCTGCCTTTCCTGCCCTGCCCCTTAAAAACATTTTTGGAAGATTGCATAATTTTCTGATCAGTTTCTGATATTTAAATTTTCATTCCAGTTTAAAAACTCATCCATGAGACAATACCCTTCTCTCCATTCTTCTAGAGCAGTGGTTCTCAACCTTCCTAATGCTGCAGCTCTTTAATACAGTTCCTCATGTTGTGGTGACCCCCAACCATAAAATTATTTTTGTTGCTACTTCATAACTGTAATTTTGCTACTGTTATGAGTCATAATGTAAATATCTGATATGCAGGATGTATTTTCATTGTTCACGACCCACAGGTTGAGAACCACTGTTCTAGAACCACCCAGGCTAGTCTTTGATTCAATAGATGAGAATGATCTGCCTCTTTGCTCTTCCTGCTCCTCTTCTGAAACTCCTCTTATGTGTTGGATTATGGGAGAGAGAGGTAAAGGGCAAGTGCCTCTTGCTGATCTGGCCCCTATCAAAGACTGGAGTTGACAGTTACCACATGATAGCTTCCATCAATACCCTGTGGGTGGAGGATGTCCATTTTCCAACTTTCTTTGGGGACATGGGAATATTTTCTTCAGAGGAACCTGTACAGGTGGTTTCTACATGCCTCTGTTCTCAGATAACAGAAATCTCTGTCCAGCTCATTCCCCTCCAGCTTCCCTCAGCTGTTTTCTTAAAAGTATGGTCTGCATTCTTTTGCAGTTCAATCCCTCTTTCCTAAGGATGAGCAGTTTGTCTTACGATGCATTAGAGAGGAAATATTCTTGCTCTTTGCTAGGCCAACTGGTGGGTACATCTAAACTACCCCAAACTCTCTCAATTCTACCTTTTCTCTAAAAATCTTTGCTCCCTTTAATCAGCAGGATGAAGGAATAATGTTAGATTAATAAAAACCATTGACAGAAATCTCAAAATTGTAGAATTATTTTAGAGCATCCTCTCCCCTCCACCTAAGTACTTTGGGAAGAAGGTCAAGTTGGCCTATGGGGTTATGCTCTCTGATTACTTACAGCAAAATTAAGTTAGAAATTAATTCTTTAAAAAACTAGAAAGTTTCCCAATATTTTAAATGAAAAAAAAATGCATTTAAAAATAACCCACGGTGAAAAAGAAACCACAAACAAAAATTAGAAAATATTTCTATCTGAATGAAAATAAAGGCAAATCAAATTTGTGGGATGCTGCAAAGCAGTGCTTAGAGAAAAATTTTTAGTTTTACAAGATTTTAGTTTATCTTGGAATATATCACATGTACACTTCAAAAGAATATGCATTCTAGTTTTTTGGTGTAGAATGCCATAAATGTCAACAAGATTAAGTTGATTGAGAGTGATATTCAGATCTTCTATACTCTGATTGATATTCTTTCTACCCATTCAGTTACTGAAAGAGAGAGGTGTAGAAATTTGCAAATATGATTGTGGATTTCTCTATTTCTCACTTCTATTGTGTCAGTTTCTGCTTCATGCATTTTGAAGCACTCTTATTTGATGCATGCACATACAGGTGTGGGTTTGTTTTTTTTTTATGTGTGTTCCTGATGAATACCTTATTTATCATTGTAAAAAGTCTTTCTTTGTTACTGGTTACATTTTTGTCTTGTATTTTACATTTTATGATGTTACTCTAGTCCCACCAACTTTCTTCTTTTTACAATTTGCACGATGCATTATTTTCTATCCTTTTACTTTCAGTGTACCTGTGTTTTTATATTTAATGTGTGCTTGGTACATGATTTCACTCATATGTGGAATCTAATGAACAAAATAAACAGATGAACAAAATAAATCCAGAAACATAGGAGTATGGAACAAACTGATGAATTTCAGAGGGAAGGCAGGCGTAGGTAAAGGTGGGTGGGGAGTGATTAACCTGGGACCTTATAGCGTATGTGCATAGCTCATGGACACAGACAATAGAGTGATGAAGGCCTGGTGGGGGGTGCGGGGTGGAGGGGGTCAATTGGGAAAAAAATAACAAAGGGGACATCTGTAATTCTTTCTAGAGTAAAGGTAGATTAAAATAAAAAAAGTGTGGTTTATAAACAGATAAAATTGGATTTTGCTTTTTTTAACAGATGGTTTCACTGGTGAGTAAAGGAAATAATGATACCAATATTAAAAAGACTCTGTCATAAACTACTGGAGGAGGAAACACTTCCCAACTAATCCTGATATCAAAACCTGATATTATAAGAAAAGAAAAGTAGCGTTCATCTCACTAGGAATAGACACAAAGACCCTTAAATATTGTTAGCAAATTGAATCTAGTAATATGTAAAAATGAGAATACATCACAAGTGAGCGAGGTTTATCTGAGGCTTAACATTCAAAAATCAATGTAATTTACCATATTAACAGAATAAAGGAGAAAATCATATGACCATCACAATAGATGCAGAAAAAGCTTTTGACTAAATTCAATACCTTTTATTCATAAAAATAAAAACCCTTAGTAATTCTGGAATAGAAAAGAACTCCCCCCTTCTAATAAGAATATCTATGAGCCCTAACCGGTTTGGCTCAGTGGATAGAGTGTCGGCCTGTGGACTGGAGGGTCCCAGGTTTGATTCTGGTCAAGGGCATGTACCTTGGTTGTGGGCACATCCCCAGTAGGGGGTGTGCAGGAGGCAGCTGATCAATGTTTCTCTCTCGTCGATGTTTCTAACTCTCTATCCCTCTCCCTTCCTCTCTGTAAAAAATCAATAAAATATATATATTTTTTAAAAAGAATATCTATGAAAATCCACAGCTAATAGTTAATATTAATTAATTGAATGTATCCCTTTAAGATAGGGAAAAGCCAGGGATATCCATTCCCATAACTTGTATTCAGCAACAGTTCTAGCCACTGCAGTCAAGTAAGACATCAAGTTCAAAAAGAAGTAAAATCCTTTTCTGTAATAGTTTGTTATGAATGATGCATCACAGACATTCTAAGATTTTGGAAATTATTTTATTTATATGAATTATTAAAAAATAAACACAATAGCTAATTGGGCAACATACTTAGAATTAGGCTGATTGCTCTATTCCCTTTTTAACAGAGAAATATGCATAATAAATGCCATATTGTTTAAATTTCTTTATTGTAGCTATAAAAATAACTTAGAATTGCTATTAAAGTATGAGAGCCTCATAATTATTTTACTTTATTCTATTTTACATCCACTTAGAGTTGCTTTTGAAAAAAATCTGAGGGTCTGATGAGTATTTTTTGCATAGATTTCCACATAATTGTTTTACATTTTTCTTCATGTTTTTTGGAGTAAAGCAATAAAATACTAGTTAAAATAAGCCAAGCCATCATATTTCAAACAGTTACAATAACATGATAGATACATATCACTTAGAATAGCACTGACATAAAAACTAGATATTAGGGAATTACCCATACTTGTCTTCGTAATTTCTTGACATAGTAAAAGTTAAATATTGACTGCCAACTTGAATGTCAATATTTCCTAACCTAGCTAGTAGTCCTCGATGCAGTCTCCTTAAGCATATCACAAATTAGCTAGGAAGAACAAAGATTGAAACATGAGATAGAAATAAATGAACCAATTTTGTAAAGAGAGGGATCCTCATTGGCTGCTGGGTTGCCAAAAAGAAACTTGTATTGAAAAGCAGAAAGGTGGGTCTTTGTGCTCTCCTGCGTGGCCCTCCCTGACTTCAGTACACAGTCCTTGCTCCCCACATTATCTAGTCTTCGGTTCTGAAAAAAAATATTTTAAAAGCAGTGTTTCCCAATCCTGATGTCACTCATATATCTGCGGATGCTCTTTAAATGATTTGACACTATCAGAGTCTTTTTTGGTAATTGTGAAATGGGGCTTAATAAGAAAGAACTCATCATCTTGAATATTCAGTGGAGGAGAAGAACTCAGAAAATGATTTACTATGAAAAATGAAAACATTTTTTTAAATTGATTGGCCAGTAGTGATTGAGGAGTTATGGGCTGTAAGAATGGAAGAAGAAAGCTATAGGGTAGGATTTGGTTGCCTTTGTATGACATATAAAATTTTATTGAATATCTGTAATATGGGGAACTGACAGTGAAAGGAGATAGTTATTATCTATCTTTTACAACGTGTTTAGAAAATAATCTCTGACAAGCATATCATAAGATTGTAGACTGCATAAGGAAAATCTATCAATATTTTTCAAACAAAACACTAAAGTCAGCGTGACTCTCCACTAATGAAACTCAAGGACAAAAAACAACAATAAAAGCATTATTTCCTTATTTATTTTGCAATTTTTTTCTTCAAGGCAAAATTTTTCCCTTTCACCTTACTATTAATTATATTTATTCCTCATAAAAAGAGAGGAATTTTTAAGAATGCTTTGGGGTGGTCTGGGAAAAACTTTCTGATAAAAAGCTAAGCATTTTGTCTTTTGTTAAATAGAAATACATTGTTTCATACATTTAGCCCGTACAGTAAGCACTCACTTAACCTCATCTATAGGATCTGCTACTTAAAGCAAAGTGACGTAAAATCAATTTTACCAGAGGCTAATTGATATAAACAAGAGTTAAGTTCCTATGGCATCTCATCAACCTTATAATGAAACAACACTGAATGAAATATCGTTCAAGGACCTGCTGTATTTATTTAGCACCCACTGTGGGTTGTCTGTGAAGTCTTTCCTTCTGTGATACATGTATGTGTGTGAGCTTTGTAGTCAAGTAGTATTCCTATCCATACCTTCTGAGTAAAATATAATATGCATTTTTTTTATAATCAGAAAATTTTAAGTCTTTCTTTTAAAATGTATTCTGAGTGCTTCAAATTTGCAGACACACTTTGGCAGAATTTGGGAGCATATTGCAAGCATCATTACTTAGGCATTGTCAAAAGCTTACCTAATTTACTGGCTATATTTTAGAACATTTTTCATCTGATTATAGCTGCCACAGACAGGAATGCTATCATCATATGAAAGTTACAGTGGTTATGACAAGTATAGATGTCAAGTCTAGGGTTATGGTCTGAGGCCTCCAGCTAACTCGTCCCCAAGACAGCTTGGCACATCTAGATTTATAAAGTGTAAGTGATGAATGTCAACTTGTTCTAATTAGGTGACAGCCAGAGGTAGCACCTGAATATAACTAAGTTTTGGAATAAGCTTAGTGACATAAATTATAACTTCTTAATATTTTTATTCATATTGTTCATATATAGTTTCAAATATGTGAGTCCATTTAAAGATAAAAATACTTTACAAAATTGCTTTCTGAGGCAAGTTTAACCTAATTTAAAAATTAGCTATGATACAGATTTAGGAAAAATAAGAAGAAAGCATTAAAGTTTGGGGGGAAAAGTAGCTAACTTTCTTTGTAGTTGAGACCAAAAGTATGCATCCTTTTGGTCATAATGAAATTTTGAAAATCCAATAATATCTGTCAATTCAAATATTATTTATTCTGCCTCACAACATCTTAAGTTATTTTGAAAGGCAGTAGCAGATAAAATTAACTGGGTAATTTATTTGAAAGTCAAAAGCACAGGAAAAGCGTAGACATAATACTAATAACTTTATATTTTATCTTAGAAATGTGATAAAAATATAAAATGTAGCAGCATAATAAACTTACTGAAAATATAAAAAAGATGCCAAGTTTTAAATTTGTCACTGGTTTAGTTAGGTTTTTACTCACTTTCTCTTTTAGGGCATCTCCTTCATCATCTTACCAAGAAAAACTGTATGGATACATTTTAAAGAACATTTTTAGGTGAAATATAAAATGTAAACTGCTGATCTCTTTACCTTTTCTTTAAACCAATCCAGGTGAGAAAAGATATGTCTTAATTGTGATTATTTCAATTTAACTTCCTAAAAGATACTTGCTTTCAAAAACAAGAGCTGTAATAAGAAGAAACAATAATCCTATTGAATCATGTCTTATGCTGTGGAATATGTGCCAAATAGTCCTTAAGATGCCTCCCTAACAGTGCACTTGTATAGTGATGCTAGGTGAAAAGCAAGGTTACCATTATTAACGCAAAGAATCCAACTGTTCTGTTTTAAAAAGTCATTTCTGAACCTTTGCCCAATGTACTTCTTTTATGCATTATAGGTTCATTTTTTAAAAAGATGATAGCTGTGCCCAGACGGTGTGGCTCAGTGGTTGAGCATCAACCTATGAACCAGGAGGTCATGGTTCGATTCCAGGGCAGGCTGCACATCCAGGTTGCAGGCTCAATCCCCAGAGAGGGTGTGTGTGTGCAGGAGGCAGCCTGTCTATGATTCTCTCTCATCATTGATGATTATCTCGCTCCCTCTCCTTTCCTCTCTGAAATCAATAATATATATATATATTTTTTAAATGATAGCTGCTATTACATTACAAGAGAAGCTGCAAATATTGTACTTCTGCAAACAAGTGAGAGCAAACAAGACAAATTAATAGTAAATATAGAACTTGCCTGCCATTTATTTACAATTAATAAGTGATAAATTATTTTAATAACAAATGGGCTATACTTCTCAGAAATGAAATTAATAAAAATATGCATTTTGATGACAAATTATCAGAATTACTCAAATCAGGTATGCTGGCCAGTATTTCCCTGATGCCATTCATCACGATCAGGGTTTTCTACTAAGATGGCAGTACTCCATATTTCACAGCTAATTGGTCTCATCAAGCCAGTAAGCAAATGAATGAATCCCTAGAGCAAGTTAGGCACATTGAGAAAGCTATGGACTTGCTCACATTTCTGTAATAAATTTCTACTGGGTAAATATTTAATGGAGTTAAGTAAAAGAATCTACAGACCTTATATGAATGCTTGAATACATTTATTATTAAAAGACATTTGTGTCAGTTTTGGATTACATTCAATTGTGAGTAATATAAATCCCTCAAGACAGACTTAAGCAAATATATGTTTTATTTTTCTACGCTTTACTCCAGTACAAGTATCAGGCTGGTGAAATTCCTCTTGAAACCCAAGCTTCTTCTAGGTGTCTAGCTGGCCATATGGATTTTGTCCTGCTTATTGCCTGGATGCTGCACATGCCATCTGCACTACCACATTCATGTTACAATCAGGAAAAATAGAAAGGGCAAAGAAAGGGGCACAGAGAAGCCAACAGAGTCTATGACAGGCATTATATAGGCACAATCAATTTTAGTTTAAAAGAATTGTACAATCATCTTGGTCAACAGTGTGGGTTCTTTAGCCTGAATTCTTTTTTTTTTTTTTTTTTAATAACTGCCCTAGTGAAAACAGCACAAATACCCATCAACACGTGAATGTGAATGGACAAATCAATTTTGGAATATTTACATAATGAAAGTCTACTCAGCAATAAAAAATGGATTGACTACTTATATAGATGAATCTAAATCATTAGGCCAACCTACAGGTTACTACTAGTTACTAAAGGGTACTAAGTACATAAATTCTAGAGCCTACAAAGAAAATAGGTGTTGAAAATATATATTCATTAGTTGCCTGGGGATTGAGAGGGGTCAAGGGCAAACTGGGAAGAAATACATGAGGATTTTTTCTGAATTCTCTTTTAAAGAGCTTTCTCAGAAATCCCAGTGAATTTGGGTTACTGAACTTTAGCCTGGAGTGGGTCACATTGCCACCCTTATATTCAAAGGAGTTTGGGAGACGGATGATTCTAACATTTAGAGACCTACTACCTCGAACGAATTTGAGGCTCTATTAGTAAAGAAGGGGAAAAAGAGTGTAAGGAATCTATTGGAATGCTTCTAAGAATTTGAAGCAGATACAATACAACTAACCACCAAAGTAGAAACATTCTTTTTTTTTTTAACTGAAATAGATTTAATAAAGGATATTAGGTAGCTCAGGGGATAATTGGAAAGGCCAGAGAAATCTGCTCCATTTCTGAAAATTAAGTCTAGTAGAAACATTCTTAATTATTTCTCAAGTTTGAAATTTTGCCCTCAAACATTGCTCTAAGAAATTTTTAGTTCTTAAATTTGTTAGATGGTATATTAACTATCAAGTTGACCCAATAGATTTTATAATAAACTGTGAAATAACATAAACAAAATGCACGTGTTTCAAGAATGCTAATAAGGTGTGATGAATTTATCCTGCAAATAGAAAATATTATATAACATTTGTTATATGAGCTTACAACACTAGGGCTGATTAAGGCTGTTTGAAACAATGTGATAGTTGAATTAATTCACATTATTTAAAATGCTAACTTTTTGTTGGTCAACTAATATATTTTCAGGTGACAGTCCCTCTAAAATAATGCATTGTGTTTTGAACTTCAGGTCTTATGTTTTCAAAATCTTATGCCAGCCAGTATTTGTTATTTAACATTCATAAAATTGAGTGCCTATTGTTGCCAACCACTTTGGTTGACATTGAGGCTATAGTAGTGAATGCGGCTCAGTTACTGCTCTCAGGAGTTAATAGTTTGGTCTAGTGAATGCCAGTAGTAACTTATGTATGGTTGCCAGTATCCACAATTCCAAAGGATCCATTCACATTATATTCTAAGTGAAAAATGCCACCCCAGGTTGTCATAATGAGAAGGCTCTGTGTTACCCATCTGTGTATTAGGCTAACTTTTTCACTTTTCCAGCATAATTGAGAAATGAGATTTTTCTCAAGGGGAAAAAATGTTTCCTCATAATGTTGTTTTGGATTATTAAATGGGATATCATATTGGCACAATACATTTTAGTTTTAAAAGAAAGGTGGTCCAACTCTCTTTGTCAAAAGTGTGGGCTCTAGAGCCAGAGGATCTGAATTCAAATCATAACTCCACAACTTTTTAGAGCAAGGTATGTCTTCCTCTGTGAAAAGCTGACTCTTAGGATTCTGAGAGGATTAATTGAATTATGTAATTCCTATAATCATACATTCTCAATACATTTTAGTTATTAGCTTATCAATTGAAGCTGAGGTATTAAGCCTCAGCATCCATTTTACTGAATGGTATTTGATGGACAAATTCCCTAACCATTTTATACACTTTTATCTGCCTTTTTTTAATAAAATTAAGTACATGCAATTTAAACTTTTCCTCATATGTAAACATAATTATTACAAATATTGCTATTATACTACCATAAAATTATCTCACACTTATTGTTTGCTCACTGAGCACCAAGTACTCCTGGAAGCATGTTACCTATAGAAGCTCATTTGATTCTCAGAACAAAGTTTGCTGCTAGGAGATTTAGAGTTTTTATTTTGTTGTTATTGGCTTCCTTGCATAGTCTCAGCTATAATTCAGAATCTTGAGGCTTCTCAATAACTGAATACAAGATAAGTAAAATGAATATGTTTAGTACTTTGCCATGAACAATGTTAAGGTCACAGTAACATTCTAGGTCAATGTTTCTCATTTTTATTTTTCCTTAATAGATATATCCCAATAGAAAGGGAAGCTATGATTCTGACCTCTAAAGTTACCTCCACCCCTACCCCAACTTTGGCTATCTGATTTATTCCTTGTGGAAAGTATCACTCTTGGTGTTTGCAAAAATTATAATTGACCAGTGTAACACTTCATTAAAAAAAATCCCTACTCACCACAAGTTATTTACTATCAATATAAAATTCCAAAATTATGGAAGAGATTATTTAAGAGTTAAGCTTTTGTATTAAAAGAGGACTCTAATTTTTTTTAATGTTGACCTACACCCAAAACATAGAGTTAGTCTTTCCATCTCAATCCAAAGTGACAGAGGCAAACTCAGCAAACAGTTTCTCATTTGGCAGCAGTCAGACCATAAAAATTTAGTTAATTACAAAACCAATTAACCTTTAGCACAATAGGTTAATAGAAATAAAATCTGTATTCTTTTATTTCTTAATCCTTACCTGAGGATATATTGATTTTAGAGAGAGTGAAAGGGAGAGAGAAACATTGATCAGTTGCCTTCCCCTATGTGCCCCAATGGGTACCTGAACCCACAACCTTTTATTATACCTGACAACCATGCTCCACCCAACTGAACCACACTGGTGAGGTCAAAATCTGTATTCTTTTGTTAGGGGTGTCATGACAAAATTCCACAGAATAGGTGGCATAAAAAACAGAAATTTGTTTTCTCACATTTCTGGAGGCAAGAAATCCAAGATCAAGATGATAATAGGTTTAATTTCTTCTGCAACTTCTCTTTTTGGTTTGCAGATACCCACCACTTCACTGTGGTTCTCACATGGTCTTTTCTCTGTGTATATGTCCTGGTATCTCTTCGTATGTCCAGATTTTCTCTTCTTATAAGGACACCAGTCAGATTGAAGTAAGGCCTATCCTAACAGCTTGATTTAACTTAAACATATCTTTTAACACCCTCTCTTCAAATACAGTCACATTCTGAGGTAGTAGGGGTGAAGGCTTTAACATATGAATTGGTAAGGGGAACACAATTCAGTCCATAACACAATCTATTTAGAGATCACTTTTCTTTCATATATATTTTTATGATGTAGTAATACATCATGGTTTTCTGATCAAGAACCTTATTATTTTAACAAGCACAGAGGACATCTTATTTAAGTATAAAGTCTAGCAAAAACTTAGTTTTAGTGATGAGAGCTATTTCAGATTAGATCACAAATAGACATATATGTTATTAATGCTTCTGTTTACTTAACTTTTTTATATTTTTCCCAGTGCCTATTTTTGTAATTCTAGCCACTGTGGAAGAAAATGCCATTCTAGTTAAAAAAAATTTAGGAATTGTGCCATTCAATGCTAGCAAACATAGATTTTACTCAATACTAGCAAAATAGCTGATGATTGATTATTTCCAGAGACTCCTGTATAAAATAGTATCGCTAAAAGAATGAGAAAATAAATTTTTGTATAAAGGAAAGTACATTCATGAAAGGTTGTTTAATTTGTTGTTATTTTTATCTTATGACTTTTCTACTGGAATTGACCTGGATTTAAAAAGAAAATCAATTTTTTTTCTCCTACATCTTTAAATAGATTTTGTTAAGACTATTCATGGTGTATATTGGTTATTGGTATTTGTTTGGTTCAGTATTCATTGCTGCGTATTATAGTGCTTATCATAATAGTGCTACCAGGCAGATAGCTCTCAAAATCAAATTTTCCCTGAGCGAGGGTATCAGCAACCTTCAGTTTACCAAGTTGGTCAAGAATGCCATGCTTTCCCAAAATATCTTTCCCAAGATCATGAAATTCAGTGCTCTCCAGATATTGGAATTTTATAGAGCAGTGATATTTTAATTGGGACATTTTATTAGACTAATAATAATAAACTTACCATTTAGAATCAACACCATTTTATGAGAAAGAACATTTTAATGCCAAAAAGATTGCTTAATGCAAACCTCAAAACATTGCTTATTGCTCTCATTTCCCTACTGAGAATTTTATCGTCCACAGTCCAAAATGTGGGAACCACTGATCTGGAAAACAGAACAGAGGGTAAAAAAGGCAGTAAATGTCAAGAGAACTAATTAAAGACCTGTGCATAGAACAGTGCATCCCTTTTCAACATGCAAGTGATGTTCTACTTAAAACATCAAAGAGATTGCTGCTGTGTAACATTTGAAAAAAATGGCATTAGGCTTACTCAATATATAGTAATAGATACATGAAAAAGAACCTTCTTTTTAAAAAATTGTGTTATTATCCACTTGTAGTTCTGGTTTCCTGACAAGATTCTCCAGGATATTTAACATATCTTATAGTGCAAACATTTCTCTCAGTATAGAAAGTAGACTTTCAAGGTTTTTTTTGAGTTAAACAGAAAGTTTAGATCCTAAAGATTTATTAGTGCTGATAAATGTCTATATTAATGCTCGTAAAGATAAATTATTTTTAGTGACAATATAATGTAAAGGATCAAGAAATAACTACCATATTCCTTTACTACACTATAGTTATTTTTAAAAAAGGAAGGATAGGAAAAGAAAGAAAAAGAAAATAGAAGATATAACTTTTCAACTAGAAGCAACATAATAGTGATTGATTATGGTAAAAAAAAATTCATAGTCAATCATAGACCCAAAATTAGAAACTTGCATTGTAAGTCTTATGCATTTGGGAGAGATACTGGTTACTGACCCAAATTCACACTGACCTAATTTCTCACCAGTATTTGTATGTTTCTAATAGCAATAAGTATTCCTGACATTTTATACTCTGTGATTAATCTGAAAGAGCAAAACATAATAATATTTTTAAAAGTATAAATACTCATCAAGAATATTATAATTACTTGTTTAAAACAGTTTATTGGGATCTTAATGGCTCTATATTTTGAATTGATTTTATGTATAGAATTAGCAGTGCTTCAAGATATTTCTTTTAGGTAGAATTACTTCAGAATAACATGTAGAACTAAGTAATTCCTATTAGCTTGTTTTAATCCCTTCTAAAGTATATCATCATTATAATTAACTTTGGTTTTTTCTGTTGTTGTTTTTTTTAATATAACTTCTATTACTATCAGCATGGAGTACTAAATACCTTGAAAGTACCTTCCCATAAAAAAACACAAAAAAACCTAAATAATGTGCATAAAATATAAATTATATTTCTATAAACAAATTGCTGAGTTGGCTAGAAAATTAGAAAGTAGCCAAAAGCTAAATAAGAGAGAAAATCCTGGAAAGTGGTAAGAATTGAAATTAGATCTTACCCTAAGGGCATCTGCTAAACTGTAGGAATCCTGAGCTTCTGTGTCACTGACTGGAAATGCCCAGCCAGTCAGGGCATAATGCTTAGATATTCTCTGGAGTAGATACACTCCAATATGGACCTCAAAGATAAAATTTTCAAGTAGGGGAGGGTGGAAGTAAGGGGAAGAGATCAACGAAGGGACTTGTATGCATGCATACAAGCCAAACCAATGGACATGGACAACAGGGGGATGAGAGCATGAATGGGGGGGTTGGGGGAGCTGGGGGTTAATGGGGGGATGAGGACACATTTTTAATACCTTAACCAATAAAGAAATTAAAGATTAAAAAAAATTTTTTCAAGGAAAATGAGCTCATTGAGTTAAATCATAAAACACACAAAGGAACCAGAAACCATCAGAAGCCTGGCACTGTAAATCAAGGGTCAGCAGAAACAAGATCCAGAAGAATCATACTTCAAACTCTTCAGATATTGGAGTTTTCTTCAATGTCTGTGTTTCAAGAAGTAAGGAATTAAAATGTGAGAAAAGAACAGGAATCTATAAATATAACCAGGTGGATTTATAATATCATACCTGATGCCAGTCAAGAAACTTGTTTGCTGCAAGACATACAGGTTAGTGTGCCAGTACACAGAGCAGAGGAGAGAAGGGAGGAATCGGAGGGCAAAAAGAGACTTCTCAGCATAAGAGGTTAAGAGGTGTTGAGGACAGAGTGCAAAGGCTTAAGTTACATGTAAATGTACTTTTAAAAAGAAAACAAACTAACAAGGATGAACAAATATTCAAAGATGAAATGTATTATTTTTAGAATTGCTGAAAGACAATACACCTCAGATAAAAAGGCAAACCCGATATAAAAAGAAATTCACAAATAGATAGTATCATAGTGAAACTGAAAAACACCAGAGATGACAAAAAAGATCATAAAGTCAACTAGACAGAAAAGTAAGATTATCTACCAAAGGAGAGCAGTTTAAGTGATAACTGATTTCTCAACAGCAACAAGGGAGTTGCAAGTTGGAAATAACACCTTCAATGAGCTATGGGGAGGGGAGGTATCTGTCCACATTTGATTCTCATCTTTCAAAGCTATCTCTCAAGAAGGGTTGCAAAATGTAGACATTTTCAGATGAACAACTGAGAGGTTTTTTTGGTTTGGTTTGGTTTTTGTTAATCCTCACCCAAGGATATTTGTCCATTGATCTTTTAGAGCAGTGGTTCTCAACCTGTGGGTCGCGACCCCTTTGGGGGTCGAATGACCCTTTCACAGGGGTCGCCTAAGACCATTGGAAAACACATATATAATTACATATTGTTTTTGTGATTAATCACTATGCTTTAATTATGTTCAATTTGTAACAATGAAAATACATCCTGCATATCAGATATTTACATTACGATTCATAACAGTAACAAAATTACAGTTATGAAGTAGCAACGAAAATAATTTTATGGTTGGGGGTCACCACAACATGAGGAACTGTATTAAAGGGTCGCGGCATTAGGAAGGTTGAGAACCACTGTTTTAGAGAGAGTGGAAGAGAGAGGCAAAGACAGATAGAAACATCTATGTGAGAGAAACATTGACTGGTTGCCTCCTGACCAGGGTCTGGGCCAGAGAGGAGCCTGCAACCAAAGTACATGCTCTTGGCCGGAATCAAACCCAGGACCCTTTGGTCCACTAGCCAAAACTCTATCCACTGAGAGATTTAAAATCTCCTGAATTACTTTAAAGACAATTTCAAAGGATGAAGTTCAGGAAAAAGGAAAGTGATCAAAGGTAAAAGGTCTGAGATGCAATGAAGAATAGTAAGCAAGTATTAAATAGGTAAATTATATCTAAACATAGAAATCATAATTTCCAAAGGAGACGTCAAAAGGTAGAATGAAAACAGGAAAAAACAACACCTCAATTCAAAAGAAGGGAAGAGAAGAAAAGTAGAAACTCTGTATAAATAGTGCAAAATAAAATCATATAAATTATTCCAAAGTATTATCAGTAAAGTCAGATGAATGCAAATACAATGTTCTGACTAAAATCTGGAAAATATGTTGATTTTAAAAATACAGTAATATTTTATTTCTAAGAGACTACCTTAAATATAATGACCCTTCCCAAAAAATTAATTCAAAGTATGGAAAATGACATCCCAACCAATTGCTATACTATCAAATAAACAGATTTTAAGTTAAACAGCTTTATTAGATCTTATTATCACTACCTAGTCACTACACTACATAATAAAAGGTTCAATTCATCAGGATGTTATAAATTATACATATGCAATAATATAGCCTCAGGTTACAGACAGTAAAATATGGTACAACTATGAGCAGAAAAGAGCAAATTCCCCCTCATATGAGGGAAGTATTCACATTTCTCTCACTAGTCCTATATAATGAAAGAGTAATATGCAAATTGACAGAACAGCAGGACAACCGGGATGCCCATGGGCCCTCACCACCACTGGCCCCACCCCCCAGTGGTCATCCCCACCCGAATCAGGGGTGGGGCCAGCTGGAAAACTGCCCACGGCCCCTCGCCCCAGCCAGAGTGCCTCCCGATGGCCCCCATTGGGGAGGGCCAGCTGGACCCCACCAGTGCACAAATTTGTGCACCAGGCCTCTAGTTAATAGATAAATAGAAACAAAAATCACCAACACTTGGATAATGTACATTCTTTTCAAAACTCATGTGGATTTTTACAGTCCATTAACAATCCTGCAAATAAGTAGATTAAAAATTATGTTAAAAGTTGGTAAATACTAGGGTAAAGGAAAATATAAATAAGGTATTTTCTAAAAGATATTTTCTAAAAAAAAGATAAGAAGGATCAGGAGTGTTAGTGCAGGAGTGAACTTTGGGGAGAGCTGTTCAAAGTGCCGTGTTAAATGTGATGGTCAGGAAAGACCATTGAAATAGTAACATCGGAATGAAGAAGACTAAGGTGAAGGCATTCCAGAGAGAGGACGCTGCTGGAGTAAAGGCCCGGGCAGGAGCAAGCGGTTTATGTTTGAGTGGACTGATGAAGACGGAAAGAAAAGGTTAGGAGGAGACGGTACAGGTAGCAGAACAGTAAGGGTCTCGTAGGCCAGGTCGGGACTGTGGCATTTGCTCTGAGTAAAAGGGAATGTCCTCAGAGTGCTGGGACCAGTGCAGTGACTACATCTGACTCATGATTTTAAAAGACCTCCCTGGCTGCTGAATTGAGAATAGACCAGAGGAAACAAGATTGAAACACAGAAGCAGTCAATGTATGCTCTAACACTCTTTTAATGGATAACACATTTACTTAATCACAAAAGAAGCCAAAAGGAGATAAAGAAAAGGAAAGAAAGTAAAGGAAACCTGTCTGGCTGTGTAGTGGGAAAGAAAAGAGGAAGAAAATGCCAGGTGAGGAGTAAATTGCTATGTAACTTGTGTTATGATCCTTTCTTGTGACCCCATACATTTTTAGAAAGTGCAAACAGATATTTTAAATGTTCCTAGAATTAGCACGTAATTATGTGTTGTTCATTTGAGTAGTTACAGGTCTTTGGGTACTCACTCAGTCTCAAATAGGAACTTAATTGGGTTTTTCCTGAAACCCATCTTCCTAAATAGATGTTTACTTGGCTTCTTACTTTGGTAAAAGATACAGGATGTTTCATATTTCTCTCAGTACACAAAGAAGAACATTGAAAGTATTTATGCTTTAACACATCCTAGAAATTATAAATATTCTGATTTTTCTCTCATCAATAAGATTCATTGCCATCAAACAAACAGAAGTCACCTGATGAATCATAACACTAAATATTTCAAACAAAATACTGAGTGTCTTCTCTGCCTCACACCATATACCACAACTCTAAAAAATGTACGGGAAGAACAGTGTCCTAATATTCACAAACCTGAAGTCTTAGTTTTGTGACTGAGAAGCATTGGCTTGTGGGTGGGAACCACAGCTGAGACTCATCAGGGATAGGAGGCAGAAGGAGAACAGGCTGAAGGCAGCAGAACTCTAGGTAAGAACTTGGTCTTCAAGTCTCCAGATGATAAAGACTATGATGCCATTTATCTTGTACATTACCGTATGTGTTTACACATGGATACACATTTTTGGGGGTTTTAAAATATATTTTTTATTGTTGATAGTATTACAGATATCTTCCTTTCCCCTCTCATTATTCCCTTCTTCCCAGCCCTTACCCCTCCCCCTGCCCCAGATCTTCACTAACCTATTGCCCATGACCATGGGCTATGCATATAAGTATGTAAGTTCTTTGGTTTATCTCTTCTCATCCCCCCCAACCCTACATTGAGGTATGTCAGCCTGTTCCATGCCTTCATGCTTTGGGTCTTATTTTGTTGGTCAATTCATTTTGTTCATTAGATTCCATAAATAAGTGAGATCATTTTGGAAAGAATAATATTTACTCATATTTGCCAACTCTTCCCATTTTACTTTGAGAAAACAATACACGTCTTTCTTGCCAAATAATTTCAGTCCTTCCATACACGTTTTTTCCCTGCATCTACACAACTACTTGATATGATAGTAGTCGCTTCTCTGAGACTTAAGAAAGCTCCAAGTGCAAATGGAATAATCTGGAATTGAGCAGAGCAGTTGCCTCATTTAGGCAGCTGTGCCCGGTGAGAAGATCGGGAGGAATCAGAAAACCCAGCAACTCACTTTGCTGCTGACCTGGGGCAAGTGAGTCTCAGTTTCTTCATCTGTAAAATACTAAACCCACAGGTTCTTTATGAGGCATAAGTAATACATATATGGATGTTGTATAACCATAGATAACATCAGAGCTATACCGGGCATACTTTATCTCTAACATCATTCAGTCAATCCCTTAAAAATGATTATTTAATTTCTGCGGTGTTTTATGAATTGTGCTATGTCCTTCAGGATGATATAACTTCTGTCCTCCAGGGATTTTGGTGTGGGCTGGGGTGATAGATGTATGTGTAGGACCCTGCAATAGGACAGAGGGACAGCAAATAACTGGGTAGGTAGGTGAAATTATAGAAGATTTTCCAGAGCAGAGTTTGTTCTGTATTCTGGTGGCATCAGTCTTCTCACTTCATAAATGTTGACTGAAACCTTGAAACCCAAATGTTGACATGAGTATTTTCCTCTTCCTTTAAAGTTAAAGTGGATGGAGGAAGGAAAGAGGAAATAAAGAAAAGTAATCAAACCTATCCCATACATGTATTAAATAAATGTATTAAGTTCTAGATGACAGGTAATTACATTGCATTTCTATATTTCACCTTATTCAAAATATAAAATAAAAAATAGTTTTAATATGCTATTAAATTTTATAAGGATAGATAGATAGTCCAGGTGCAATGTTTTATCACAACTTGTGTGGAAGTAATCTTATTAAAGCACCTAGCATTTTTTCTGTGTTTTTTAGTATCAGTTTTATCTTTGCATAATTGTGCAGAATCGACATTAGGACTTTTTCAAGTATTCTCACCATTTTTAAACTGCTGTATTCCTTCTACATTGCCCATTCTGTTATTGCTCTTGAGAGTATTTTGGGTGTTATTGATTTCTTATAAAGCATTCTTTACATTTTTTGTCATCCTGCGATTATTATTCACTCTTGTAGGCAAGTGTTTTTATAAATTTATCCACTTAATTTACATAGTTGTAAGAGAGTTATTTTTCTGCTGAAGCCGGTTTGGCTCAGTGGATAGAGTGTCAGCCTGCAGACTGAAAGGTCCCAGGTTCGATTCCGGTCAAGGGCATGTACCTTGGTTGCGGGCACAACCCCAGTAGGAGATGTGCAGGAGGCAGCTGGTCGATGTTTCTCTCTCATCGATGTTTCTAACTCTCTATCTCTCTCCCTTCCTCTCTGTATAAAATCAATAAAATATTTTTTTTTAAAAAAGAGAGTTATTTTTCTGAATAACTCTGAATTTTAGTTAACTTAATTGATTGTCTTTTGGTGATTTCGGCAATAAACACATTCCTAAATCTTGCATGTAACTCAGTTATCTCTGGAAGGACCCTCACTAAGGGGAGCTTGCTATTTCTTCTATTGATTCAATTAGTTAATAAAATACCTTCCTAAAGATAACAGACTTTTGATACAGCATTACTGTGTCTGTGTGTGTGTGTGGGGGGGGGGTGTAAAAAAAAACCCACCAAATATGTTTTTTATTGATTTCAGAGAGAAAGGGAAAGGGAGAGAGAGTTAGAAACATCAGTGATGAGAGAGAATCATTGATTGGCTTCCTCCTGCACACCCACTACTGGGGATCAAGCCTGAAACCCAAGCATGTGCCCTGACTTGGAATCGAACCATGACCTCCTGATTCATGGGTCGATTCTCAACCACTGAGCCACATAAATAAGAAATAATTCAATTTAAAAACTAGAATTTTGTGAATAATGTGCTTCCTGAATTTATGAGGAGCTTGACTGTTTCCCAATTGCTACACATGCTCTTCTCATTAATTTTATAGACTTTTTGTACTGTAATTGTTTGTTACAACCTTACAGAGTAAATTATACACCATTATAAATGAGCACAGGTACCTCAGTGAAGAAACTGTTCTAATTTCCGGGTTTTTCTACTTTCTTAACGCTCCTTCTTAAATCTCAGAAAAGGGACGACTATCATTTAGTGATTCTAGATTTTCAAAAAGTCCATAATGATATGCATCTACTTGGAATTATATTTCTTTGGAGAAAGGTTAAAACAATATGCTATTGTGTTTATCATTCCTTAAATGTGTGACATGGCACTGTAAAAACAAGTTTTTCCTCTCTGACATGATTATGATTCTTATATTTTTGGTAAATCATCACTACCCTAAAAAATAAGGCACCTGACTTTCTCCAAGCTCAACAGTATACGATCTATCTTTCTTTCTGTTAAACATTTCACTCCCCTTTTAAGCAGCTTAAGTATAGTTGAGAAGTGATTTCTTTTCACAATAATCTTGCTGTTTAACTTCAGCTTGTCCTTATTAACTATCAACTCAACATATTTGGCTGAAATAAATGGGTATTGATTATTTTTGTACTGTCATTTGCAGTTCAAATTGGTCTTTATAAACAGTTGAGATTCTTTTTAATAGCTATTATATGCTTAATATGTCTGCATAGTTCTAGTCTGGGATTAGGTTCACTGTGCTGAATTCAGGCTCAACTTCCCTTAAAAGAAAAAAAAAGGAAAACAGCTCAGTAATAAAGCAAGAGCATTTCCACTGCTTCTTCAACTCTTTTATTTATTTATTTTTATTGAATGCTAAGCCAAAGAAGGAATTCTGAAATTCGGGGGTTGGGGGTTGGGAGTGTACCGGGAGGTCACATGGCTTTATGACTTTGTGAGGATGGATGGTCACAGCATGTTGCCCCTTATTCTTCCCTTTTTCTGGGCAAGACAGACTATTAATCATTATTTCCAAAATGATACAGCAATCTTATTCTTCCTTTTTTCATATGCATGCTTAAGCACACTTTTATTTTTTTAATCCTTGGTGCTTTTATTTTAGTTTGTGATGAATTATTTCTGTTGAGTTTTAATATTTACCAGAGTATAAGTCAAAATGACAATAATTGATATTCAATATTTGAAGATTTCGTGACCATCTGTGACTCACATGGTAAGAATCCTACTCTATGAGACATCAGAAAGACTAAAAAACAGACAATGATATTTATGCAGAGTAGCATTGTGAAATGAAGGTTGGAATGTGGGACTCAAAGTTCAAGTTCTTACTCCGGTTTTCCTGTGTTACTTTGCACATGTCAATTGCCAGACTTCCTGTTGTCTCATCTATAAACAGTGATGAATTAATACCTACTTCAGAATTGTCAGCTGTGCTTTATGATATCAAAGCCTTCAAATGGATTAGAATCTATGTGAGTAAAGACACAAACATTGAAATCGAGACTAATATGAGCTGGAAAATCACTGGTTACTCTTCCAAACATTTAGTAGATATAATAAGGAAGATTCAGAAGGCAAGCATTGAGTGTATGTGAAGTAGTTGGATTTGTTTCTGAGTGGAATTAGGACTTAAAAAATTGGTCTCCAACAATAGGTAAAATTTGTAATATGAATATAGAATCTTCTAAATGTTCCCACCAGAAAAGAGCAGAATTCTGTCATTCATTAATTTATTCATTCATTCATTAAATATTTATGACTATAGTCTATGTACTGTCCTTTGTTAAGGGAAAAGATGGAAGATGAAGTGGCTATAAAAAGAAAAAAAAAAAAGCTTGACTTTTATCAGATGGTATATGTTTAATCTTTGGACTCTGACAAAAACCCTCTTTACCACAGACTAATAGGGTGAATTTTCAGATTATAGTCAACATTCTATGGCTTTGTACTTTAACAGAAATGCTCCTGTACATTCATTGTCAAATTTGAGGGCAACAAATGCTACCATTTTTTATTCTATATATTACTAAGCTTCTTAGTCATTTTGATTGCCATTTTAAATATAAGGGATTGTGTTTATTTATAGGCATGCATTTTATTGTGCCCAATTTGGCTTATCATCAAGTTAAATAAAAGCTCAAGAAGTGCCAATCTCATTTTTTAAAATTGTCTGCATTTGTTCAAGATTATTCAATTAAATATTATCAAAACACAATTAAAATTTTTACTTTTCTAGAAACTAATAAGTCAAGGATATTTACTCTTTGTAATTTATCTTATATTCACTTTACTGAATAAAAATCCTTAAGAAGTCTTAAGGAGCTTACAGAACAAAAAGCAGAAAGACTTGCAAATACTCACTCATTGCTTATATACAGACCTTCATTTAGAGCAGTGGTTCTCCACCTTCTGGCCCTTTAAATATAGTTCCTCATGTTGTGACCCAAGCATAAAATTATTTTCTTTGCTACTTCATAACTATAATGTTGCTACTGTTATGAATCATAATGTAAATATCTGATATGCAGGATGGTCTTAGGCGACCCCTGTGAAAGGGTCGTTCGACTGCCAAAGGGGTCGCGACCCACAGGTTGAGAACCACTGATTTAGAGGCTTATCTAAGTTACACAATTTATCTAATAAATCCATTTAAGCACTATATATTTTTAGTTTGGGATGTGCTCACAAAGCAGCAAATATAATAATCTCAATGAAAGGGAGGAAAAATAGCTTCAGTATCTTTGTTGACTTGTTTTTTATGTCATGATTGAATCATTTTCCTTGGTTATAATCCTTGTCTATTGGTAGGGGCACCTGATTCCCATAGAGTTGTCTCACACAGAAGAGAGCAGCTCCCAAATGAACTCCTCTCACCTTTCCTCTTCAATCCCTAGGCCCTGCAGCAAAGGGAATCTGGGGTTGACCTGCCTTCTGATAACTGGTCACCCTTGATGGCTGGTGGAGAGAGCAATGGTGAGAGGCTGCTGTTGAGTGCAAGGTTATGGTCTCCTAGGAAAGTGTTAGGAGGTGCCAGTGAATGGCTGAAGGAAAGCACACAAGTCAGGGGTAACAGAAGGACAACATTGTTTGGACGGGCACTCACTAGTTTGACTACCTGGCTCACACCCAGTGGTCACAGGAACATACATTTGCCCTTGGGGCAAGGTTAGGGAGATTAATTCATTCAAACAAGAAATACTTCTTGAATGCCAAACACTGTGCTAAGCTCCTGCAATAGAGTGTAGAGTAAAACTGACACTGTCCCTGTCTTCATGAAGCTTACAGTACAAGAGGAAGGCAGACGTTAAGCAGAAATTCCAGAAGACTAACATATAATTAAAATTTGTTATAAGTGCTATAATGGAAAACTCCAGGCTGTGGAGTTGAACCATATTTGGAGACCTAATTGGATAAAGGGGTCAAAGTGGTGATTAGTAGTTATTCAGATGGAATAGATTATTTGAGACAAAGAAAGCAGTATATTTTGGGGCCCTGGGTAGGAAGGAGTTTCAAGTGAGTATTCAAGGCACTTAGATGTGCTAGGAGAGCTTCATAGTTAAAAACCATGGTTGCATGAAAAAGTGTGTTTCTGCAAGGAGGCTCTTAGGAAGTTACTGTGAGCTAGCCACATTTCAAGTGCTCAGTAACAGAAAGTGGCTAGTAGCTACCGTATTGGACAGCATAGATATTAAACATTTACATCATTGCAGAAAGTTCTATTGTACAGCTCACATGGTAGTCAATAGCATGGGCTCTCAAGTCAGACAGTTCTGGATTAAAATCCTGATTGTTGCATTTACTTTCTATATGGTCCTAACCAAGTTACTTAACATCTCTGAGACTCAGGTTAACCCTGAATATAATAAGAATGGAATAGATTATATATATATATATATATATATATATATATATATATATATATATATGGCTAAGTGGCCGGCCATATGTCCATTGGACCGTCTGACCATCTGACCAACCAACCAACAGGTACATATGATACTCACTGGCAATTTAAAAATAAATGTTGACTCGTGCATGTGTGACACATATAAAGCTCTCACTGGTGCCAATCGCACACATGTTTTAATTTTATAATACTATATTATATACTGTTTTGACATGTAATTTTTTGCAGTAACATAATTACCGTACAAATATGTCTTCTAATTAATTTCCCTTCAGTGTACACAAATCCGTGCACTGGGACACTAGTATATATATAAAGAACCTAGCATAGCAGCTGGCACATAATAGACATTTTAGAAATACTACTTATATCTGATATGTCTATTCTTTTAATCCAACTCCCTATTTCCTAGTGACTCTGTCATTCTCTGTCTTCCTTCTCCATCTAGTATAAATCCATTTCAACCATATTTTCACCTAAACTTTATTTTCTTTATTCATCCTCAACCCAATCCATAATTCCATATCAATCCAACTTGTTCTCTTATCCCACAAACCTTACTGAAGGAAAGTATTTCACTGTTGAGATTATCAACCTTGTAAATGGGCAGCCTTCAGGTTCATTTGGTTGACCTCCAGGCAATTTGGCAAGCCTTTAACTATACCATTCTGGCTACTCTTTTCATTTTTTATAATACCTGTTCTAACTGCAGTCTCCAACCGAGATTCTCACCTCATCTCTGTATCAGCATATGACTATCTCCTGGAATGCATTAATTGAACTTCCCTCTCCTACATCTGCAAGTGTATATGCTTTATTTACATGGGTTCCAAATGTCAGTGTAAGGCTATATTAGACACACTTGATTAATGTTAAAAAATACATCTACCTTGACCTAACCCCCAAATCCTGAATGAAAATCTTTAGTGTTGGAAATGGTGGGAGCTGTATTTGTTTAAAGCCCCTCAGGTGATTTTTGTGAACTAATTCAATTTAGGAAAGTTGTGGACACCTTTGTTCATAATCTCTGTTTTTTTATGCTTTTTAAATATCATTCTGGCTGCCTCTATTTCTTCCCAGCAGTTGACATGTAGGCTGCACTTTTCAGAGCTCTTCAATGAGCTGTTAGAGCATCTGTTTTGCCTGTGGTCATCACACTTAATCTCTCCTTGCTGGAGCTGTTAACACACTCCTGCTGATGTCTTGCCAAACTTGAGAGTAGCTAGAATAGCTCCTTTGCTGTGTCCTGGCTGTGCTCCAAGACTTGGTGGTTGGTTATTTTGTCTGACCATTTAATGCAAACTGCACATCATAGATGACACCAGTAGAAGGGTTCAAGCAGCTGGATGTGTAGTCTCAGGAAGATGGAAGTCCCACAGTTATATAGTAGTTTAGACATAAATATTGCTCTGTAAAACTTTTAATTTGATTCAAAGTGTTTTCTACTGGGCATAACATTTAGCATTCCAGAGAAAAAGGACATGTAATGCTGTTTTAAAATATTTTCCTCTATTAGTGAGTGGCATATATAGTTTATAGTGAGTTTTTTTGGCCCTCGTTTTTGTTTTGGTGGTTCTCAAAAATGTAAAATGGCATGGATAGAAGCAAATATTTCAATGAAAATAGCTAATTGATCAAAAATCAACATGTAATTAACAGATCAACACACATATATTTGTTAACATAGATATTATGTTTAATAAGAACTTCATCACAAGTAAATTATGCAGTGCATAGTGGAATTGCAACTTTTCAGTCTCCTAGTGGAATTATTTTCATGATTCAATGATTTGTCATTATAATTCTTTATTAAATAAAGCCCAATTTTCATGTTTCTTAACATACTATACATTTAAAATTTTAGTATCTTATTTTATTTTATTTATTTTTTTTATGGCGCTTTTTTTCACTTTATTAGTACTTATAAAATAAAAACAATTTATGAAAATATTTCCCCTTTCAAGATAAACTACAATCTTTGCAAAAAATACACACCCATAATGGTTACAATACATATCCTTATATATACCTTGGACATTATAAAAGTATTTAAGAATCACACCCTATAACAGTTGGGAGAAGAAACATTTCCCCCAACCTTGGTCATATATTGTGACATTCAAGTACTTAAACTACATTGTTGAAATAAAATGTCTAGTTTCCAGGACCAAAGGGATGTAACTTTCAAGGCCCCATAGGTTCTTTTATTTGTGCAAGGTCAAAAACCAGGAGAGGGTTCCCTGAGCATTAATTTATCTTAGGTAGGTCAAGCTGTGGCTTAATTTCCATACTTTATCATGGAACTAAGCGGGTCGTGGGGAATAAGGCCATGGAAACTCATCTCAGGCAAGTCCCCTCCCTAGCATTCCTATCTATGTAGTGTGGCTCCTACAAGAGGATTTTTAACCCTTGAGCTCTAAAATGCTGATTCTATAATTATCTAAGATGCTTGCAAAATGATATTTTTGCAAGTCTAAACTCCTATATTGTGAATTAGGATAAAGTTATGATAGTGTGACTTCTCTAAATAGACTTTATTTAGGACTTGTTAGGTGGGGAGCATTTAGAACGATCAGTAAACCAAAAATTCCCTCTTGGAACTATTGAAGATCCTTTCTTACTAAGGCATAAACCTCAGAAGCCAAGTTCCTTCTTACTTTGGAAGAACTGTGAAGAAAGGATGGGAAAGAACCTATAATCTTTCAAATCTGAAGGCTTAAAATAATAGATGCTACATCTGACAAAGAGCTGGAGACTATTACAGCTTTAGTAATAAAGGGTTCATTGTTACAAAAATATCATTTGCATGTATTTCCAACTTTCTGATTATATTCCCAAGCTTTCTTAATAGTCAATTCTCTCTTTAACAGCAGAGTATTGGCTTCTGAAGTTCCAGATATAAAGTTTGTCATTTTATTTCATGATACTAATATCATGATATAGCACTGACATTTAATATCATACTGACATACTAGAATTTAACAGTGATTATTTTTTTCTATTCAAGAAACCACAAAAGTCAACCAACCATGGAATTCACAGGTCTTTACATTTAACATATAATATGAAGCATTATTACAAATAATCCCGTAAGGCAAAAAGACTATAAAAATAAGTTGAATAGGATTGCTGAACTTTAGAAAGTTGTTTTAAAAATATATATTCCGAAGTCCTCTAATTTGGCTTAGAGGGTAAGGGAGGTATCTATTAGGATGAACCCTAAGAAATTATGGGTTTTGTAAGTTAAAAGGTAAATCTCTGTCATTTCAAATGGTTCAATCTAATAAATTCCTGAGAAAATTTTATTTGGCATCTCACTATAAATTCAAAGGTAATTTACAGAAAAATCACATTTCTAGTGAGGAGAAAACACTTTAGGATGGAAATGTGCATATTGGCCATGCCAAGATTTCTTTCTTGTGATTAAAAAAACTTAGTGTGGTTTCAAAATAAAACCCCAAATCAGAAGACAATTAAAATTATGGAATGACAGTTAAAGTTGCTAATGCCACTGAAAGAGAAACTATTAGTCAAATTTGGTAATTAAAAACTTTTCAAATAGTTTACATATAAAAAATCTGGCATTAAAATGAAAAGGCACAGATATGGGTTTAAAGATTAATGATCATTTATAAAAGCCTTGAAAATAAGGCTAATTTATTTGTATTTTTAACACCATTAAGTAGGCACCTATTCCAAGTTTCAGTTTGGCCTCCTAAATGGAATTATGTTTCAAATGAATTTTCAACATACTAACCATAGCAGCATTATTACCGGTAATTTTCTTAGCCTCTACACTGCTAAAAGAGCATCTAAAATTTCCTCCCGACCTAAATCCCATCATTACAAAAAATACACTTAACTTTGAGGTTTGATCCTCCACTGTGGTGCATAGGGGAGGCAACCAATCAATGTTTCTCTCTCTCTCTCCCCATTCCTCTCTCTCTAAAAACAATTTAAAAAAATCAATAAACATATCCTGGATAAGGATGGAAAAAAAAAAAAGACATACCATATTCAAAAATGATACTTTATGAAACTTATTAAATATAATCAATTAAGTAAATTCCGATTTTCCAGGTATGTGTATAAGTGGTGTGTTTGTACTTGGTGAAGGTGGACTTGTAAAAAATACACATTTCCGCAATGATGCTTCATTTGGATCCCTGGCACCATTTACGAATGGCCGCTCCAGCACTACTGGCTACTACGCAGAGCGCGCCACCCACCGTCCACCACGTTGGTATATTATGAAGAAAAATAATCTGAAAGATAAAAGCAAAAACCACATCCATGGTCTTCATTAGTGCTACTAGCCCAGCTTTTTCTATTTGAAGGGCTTTGGTGAGAAACACCTGACCCGCCAAACCAAACAGCCCGATTAGTAGGAGAAAGAGCCTGTCCATCCCACAGTTCGGCAGCTTCCACATTCCAAATACAGAGAGGATGATGACGCACTCCACGAGGCCAACCACTATGTAATACCAGATGGTCAAAAAGTAGTCCACAGATTTCCCCATTTTTCTGAGGATAACGAGAGTCAAGGCAGCAAACAGGGCATGTCCGAGTGATGCGAACGTGCCCTTCAGGTGATCTGAGTAGCTTCCAGTTATCTTCTCAGTGTTGGAACCAAACAGAAACGGCGGCCTCACGATGAGGATCACTCCGGTGATGGCGAATGCGGTGAAGAGAACATCCCAAAGGCTGTATTTTTCCTTGAGAAACATGCAAGCAAATAGAGAAGTAAACACTGGACAGCTAAATGACACCACCGTGGCATCCGCGAGGGACGTCGTATGGAAAGCGTAGTATAAAAGGATCATGGCGGTAGAACCCAGGACTCCTCTGAGAATGAGGAAGATTCGTAGATCTTTTGGGCCTATAAACCCAGTTTTTCTGTATATTAAGCAAGGAATAACGACTAACATTTGGAACACACATCGGAATGCACTAATTTCTACAGCATGGAGGTCTTGCACTTTTTTAACAAATAAAGAGGCCACTGAGAAAAGGAAGGCAGACAATAATGTGTAAAACAAGCCAAGTCCACGACAGGGTGCTTTCTTCTTGGCTTCGGGCTGCGCGCGCGAACCGCACAGCCAGGAGCGGCACAGCCCGCACCAGCTGGGACCCGGGGTTTCCACGGCCTCCGCCGGCTCTTCCCTCGCGGCCGGCGACTCTTCACTCGCGGACGGGGATGTGTCGGCTGTGAGCGGCAGCCCGGGCTCCCGCAGGTCGGCGACCCCGGTGCTGCCGAGGGGCCGCATTGCGCGGCGGGCGGCGATCTCCCAGCGGCCGGCGCAGCGTCTGGCGCGGAGCTCGGCTGCCTGGCTCTTCCGGCGGCGGGGCCTATTTTTATTTGGGATAATTCTCATTAATAATAGCAACATGTGCTGAGCTCTTGAATTGTGACAGACACATGTAAATCATTTTACATATATTAACATTTTTTAAAAATATGTTTTTATTGATTTTAGAGAGGATGGAAGATGGAGAGACTATCATATTGATCTGCTGCCTCCTGCACACCCCCTACTGGGTATCGAGCCCACAACCCAGGCATGTTCCCTGACTGGGAATCAGAGTCCTCTTGGTGCATGAGTCAATGCTCAACCACTGAGCCCACCAGCCAGGCCATGTGTTAACATATTTAGTCTTCACAACAATCCTATAAGGTGGCTGTTATCCCCATTTACTTATGAGAAAATTAAGGCACACAGCACGTATTTTTTCCTGACGTCATTCTTTAAAGACAGAATTAGAATTTGAACCTACTTCTCTTATTACAGAACCTAGGCCCACTTAGGCTGTGCTCCCTATCTAACATTGCATATCTGTAGATCTGCTTGTGAGCATTCCAAAGAGCAACGTTTGGGCATCTGGGGAGTTGAGTTGGGGATCTTTGCTGCCAATATCACACATAATGAAATTGTTCTGAAGCCCTATTAGTATTTTATAACTTGTATTTCATTTATTCTGACTTATCCTCAAACATAGGTAGATGGACATTAACTAGAGCACTTTTGTTTTCACATACTAATTGTCAGAGATATAAAAGGAAAAAGAATAGCTCATCCAAGAGAGTGGTTTACATAGATTTCCAACCAGGATAGTATGTTACCATTCTTCATCAGAGTGTAGTCACGATGACTAAAAGTGGTTTCTAAAATTGCATCACAATTATATATAGACATTTGCATGTACAGGTCATGTTTGCTGCCTTTTATGATTTTGAGCTTATAAATACTAGTGAATAATTATTAGTTCACTTAAGTTATTATTGGCTCATCATGGAAATCCGTTATTTGCTGAAATGTAGAGAAAACTGTACATTGAGCCCTAGCCTGTTTGGCTCAGTGGATAGAGCGTCGGCCTGCGGACTGAAGGGTCCCAGGTTCAATTGTGGTCAAGGTCATGTACCTTGGTTGCAGGCATATCCCCAGTAGGGGGTGTGCAGGAGGCAGCTGATCGATGTTTCTCTCTCATCGATGTTTCTAACTCTCTATCCTTCTCCCTTCCTCTCTGTAAAACATCAATAAAATATATTTAAAAAATGTACATTGAATTAATTCAAGAGTCAAAAACTAGAAAGTTTATATAGTATAGTTTATATAGCTAAGCCTCTTCGTGAAACTGCAAGGACAGGCCTGGAAACTTAATTTCCTCCCCAAATTATATCATAAACAATTCAGGTTTTCACTTGGTTTCACATTATTGTATTGTTATAACCTCGAGAGAAATAACTTTTTTTTTCACTTGAAATGAGTTTCAAATGAAACTAAGGTTCAAGTTATCATTGCACATTGAGAAACATTCTCTTGAACTGCTTATACACAGGCATGAACATATGAACACACACACGTAAACACATTCAGCATCTTCTACATATAAATGGACTGATTTCAGGAAGTATATTTGAAAAAGTGTTTTTAAGAACCAGTGACAGTTTCCCAAAGAAATGGTGTTATGTTACAGTACAAAAGGTTATTCATATCATATTTTACACTATTTAGTTAATGCTTTTATGGGATCATCCTGTCCTAATTTTTCTCTCTGGATGCCAGAAACACAATCATCTGTACCACTACCCTAGAATATCCACCATCACCATTACCCATAACAACTATCTGGTTTTCAAATGTATGCATGCTATCAACCAGCACAGTTATCAAATCCAGTGATTTTCCATTAGGATAATTAGGTAGATGTTAAGAAGCTATACTTATATTTTCAAAATGACAAATAAATATTATGGTTTTGTTCTGAATTTTCAAATCCTGAGACTCAGTAGTTTTTTACTTTTATTAAAATGAGTATACATCGGTAGTACAAAACTATAAAGTTTACTTAATGATCACAAAGTACATGTTAAATAGGCTAATCCAAGGTGCATCTGATGCATTTATTATTATATTCTGGATTTCAGCATTGCTATGTCACCTATAACTGAGAAGAACACTTTATATTAACTGACTTTTTTAAGAAGTCACAATTATTAGAATTAGAAAACCCCTCCCAATTTAGCCATTATCATGAACGAAAAGCAACAATTCCTCTTTGAAATTGATATTCCAAATGTTGGTGAGAGATATCTTCTTTTTTTTTTCTAAAGGGTGACCTATTTTTGATAAATTTCTTTTCTATACAAGTAATCACTCTAGTCAGTAGGTCTCTGCCTTAGTCATCTGGGCTGCTATAACAAAATGCCACATACTGGGTAGCTTACACCATAGAAATTTATTTCTCACAGTTCTGGAATCTGAGAAACCTGAAATCAAGGTTCCGGCAGATTAATTTCCTGGTGAGAGACCTCTTCCTGATTTTCAGATGACTACCTTCTCACGAGAGAGGGAAAAAGAGAGAGAGAGACAGAGAGAGAGAGACAGAGAAAGAGAGAGACGCCAACCTCTAGTCTCTCTTTCTGTTCCTCTAAGGACACTAATTCTATCATGATGTCCATCTAAACTTAATTATCTCCCAATGGTCCCACCTCCAAATACCATCACATTGGGGCTTAGGGGTTTAACATGAATTTGGGATTGAGGGCACAAACATTCAGTCCATATCAGTCTCTAATCTGAGAATTGCATATCAGTGTCCACATGGTATTTTTACATTTTTTAAATTGGAATGTCTTGGAAAAGTCAAGCACTTTTCAGTTTACCACAGTCTTTGCCACTCCCTATTATATATATATATATATATATATATATATATATATATATATATATATATTTTAAATATATTTTATTGATTTTTTTACAGAGAGGAAGGGAGAGAGATAGAGAGTCAGAAACATCGATAAGAGAGAAACATCGATCAGCTGCCTCCTGCACATCTCCCACTGGGGATGTGCTCGCAACCCAGGTACATGCCCTTGACCGGAATCGAACCTGGGACCCTTCAGTCCGCAGGCCGACACTCTATCTACTGAGCCAAACCGGTTTTGGCCACTCCCTATTATATTATTCCTTGCTACATACTCAATGATGTTGTCTAACAAGCCTGTGTAGATACTTGAAGTCTTGACTCTCGATTTAAACCATTTATCTTCTCAAAATTTATCAAGATTTCTATATTAATATATTTTTTGATTCTTTTTTATAGGATGGAGAGTCTACTAAGGGGAAGGAATCCCCCACAGTATCAGAGAAGTCCTTGTAAAGAAGTTCGTGCAGCACTTCGGAAGAGGCCTGAAGAGGAGTGTAAGTATTTTAATAGGATTAACTATACTGTAGATAGATTTTGGTGAGTAGCATTGTAAAACTAAAGGGTTAACCTTTAAATAATTTTTAAAAATAGAGGTACTTAATAAGTATTTATTGCATCAAATTGAATTTATTTTTTTAAAACATATTACCATACAGTACATGGATTCAGACCCTAAAAGACCATTGTTAAGATGCTGTACTGATAATTGGGTTTCCAAAGAGATTGGAAAAGGCTGCACAATCCACCACATTTTTCTTAGATAGTCATGTCATGAATATTAATGTTTCTCATGAGTCTTGAAGTTAAAAATCATTTTGAAATGTGTTTAAAATTAACATCCTCTAGTTTCCTTTGACCACAATGCTTTTTCAACATTTAAAAAAAACAACAAAACAAAACACCTGAGGACTATGAAAACCACTGCATTAGACTAAAGAATGAATATTTAGTGGTAAATATAAGCCCATTTAACAGAGAAAAATATTTGATTTAATCCCATTTAGGAAAATATTTTGGAAGATAGAAGGTGTGTATCTCACCATAAACTCATTTTATTCTATCTTCGTATTATTGCATATTAGTGTATATACTTGTCAGGAGAGGTTTAATTTAAATATTTCTAGTCATTAGCATTTTTTTAAAATGATTGACATATTATTTGCATTTTAAATTTCTAAAATGACCCTTAGTACTAACTTCCTTCATGGTATTTGAATATAATTATTTTCAGGGAAGTAAATCACATTCCATTATGATAACATCTCAATTCTGCCCTTTTCCAGGAACTTACATTTTATAAGGATAGAGCTAGTGCAGTGGGTTCATTGGCAGGTACAGTTTAGTAGACTTTTAAGATTACACTGGCATTTTAAATTAGTTTGAAGTACACTGTTCCAAGTAAAGACCAAGTACATTAAATCTGGCAAGTTGAGTGTTTTTGCTTTGTTCTGTTTTATTATAAAGTCAATGGACATCCTAGTTTGGTTGGTGTTTATATCATTTAGTGTAATGTTAGTTTTACTTTAATTGGTAGATTTAGCTTTAACACTAGAAACAATAACTAATTAAAACTAAAATTTCAAAATGAAGATTGAGTTCATGGGTATCTTAAAACAAAAACTATAAGATGTAGGGTCTTGCATCTTTTACTGGGTACATAAGAAAGCCTTGGGGTTTTTCCTTTATGCTAGTTTATCACAATCAACTTAGTATCTGGTATAGTTCTGCAGATTTTCTTTAAAAATTTAGAGGGGATTTTTGTAATTAAATCTGTATTGATTCTTATAGAGTTACTGTTTAACGTATACAAAGTAATTTTTCAAGCCTCTTATACTGAGTTGGTCTAGGCCAGAGATTGATCAACTGATCTATTGAATAAATCCAGCCTGATACCTGTTTCTATAAATAAAATCTTACTGAAACACAGCCATCTCCTATTTACGTAGGTATTGTGTATGGCTGCTTTTGCACTACAAAGGAAGAGTTCAGTACTTGTGACACAGACTACCTGGCCCACAAAGTCAAAAATATTTACCTGATTATTTACAGAAACAGTTTTTTGAAACCTGGCATGGGCCAGCCATTCTTAATAGTGTGGTCTCCAGACCAGCAGCAGCATCTGGGAACTTGTTAGAAATGCACATTTTAAGGGCTGCAACCCACATCTACTGAATCAAAACCTCTGAGACTCAGGTTCAGTAATCTGTGTGTTTTGAAGGGAGCCCTACATGAGATTTGGATGCAAGCTCAAGTTTAAAAACCACTAGCCTGGGTCAAATAACTGGCTGCAGATGATATTAAATCATCATGGATGCAAAAAACTAATGATTATAGAGATATTTCAGAGTTAATATAGGCATATGTCAGAGTTAAGTCTATTGTTATCAAATATAAGGTACATAATATAACTGATGCATGTGTTATAACAAGACCTCATCAATTGGATTGTGGTAGTCATGCCATTTTTGAACTAACACTGTAGAAACACTGTGGGTTGACTATGTTATAGAACATGGAATGATATAATGAGAAATGAGAAATTATAAAATATTGTTCTCTTCCAGAGAGGTCTTAAGTATCCCTTGTTAATATAATGAACAGTTCTTGTCCTGTTATAGGACAGGATTGAAGTCCTAAGAAAGAAGCCTTCTTTAAGAATAGAAGCAGCATATCATATTAGAACTAAGACATTAACTTTAGAGTCACACAATAGAGTTTATTCTGTATGTGACACTTAATGTGAAAGAACTAATCTGTATTAGTTCTTTTTTTGTTAATATGGTACCAATTCTATTATACCCAATCCACCTATATACAACATTCTCTTTATTTTTTATTTTGTAATCTTTATTGTTGAGATTATTACAGATGTCCCTCTTTTTTTTCCCCATTGCCCCCCTTCACCCAGTTCACGCCCCCTGCCCCAGGCCTTCCCCACCCTATTGTCTGTGTCCATAGTTAAAGCATATATGTATATACGATATTTGTTTAATCTTTTCCCAACTCCCCCTCCTCCTTTCCTTCTGAGAATCCTTAGTCTGTTCCATTTCCATGCCTCTGATTCTATTTTATTCACCAATTTATTCTGTTCATTAGATTTCTTATTTGTTTATTTTGATTTTTAGATGCAATTGTTGATAGATATGTATTTGTTGCCATTTTTTGGTTCATATTTTTTATCTTTTCCTTTTCTTCCTCTTCTTAAAGATTACCCTTCAGCATTTCATATAATACAGGTTTGGTGGTGATAAACTTTAGTTTTTTCTTGTCTGTGAAGCTCTTTATCTGACCTTCAATTCTAAATAGCTTTTCTGGGTAGAGTAATCTGGTTGTAGGTCCTTGCTATTCATTACTTTGAATATTTCCTGCCATTCTCTTCTGGCCTGCATAGTTTCTGTTGAGAAATCAGCTGACAGTCCTTTTGGCCTTGGCATTTTAATGATGATGTCTCTTGGTGTGGTCCTCTTTGGGTTCCTCTTGTTTGGAACTCTTTGTGCTTCCTGGACTTGGAAGTCTATTTCTTTCACCAGGTAGGGGAAGTTTTCTGTCATTATTTCTTCAAACTAGTGGCCTGGTGCACAAAATTCATGCACATTAAAAGGGAATTAATTAGAGGAAATATTTTAATATTGCTATTTGCTCTTTCTCTATAATTGAAGTGTCAGAGATGAAAGAAAATTAGTAAAATGTATATGAAAATCTCCATCCTGTCAGAGTCTGGGGTGCGCCATGGGACCTAGAGTCAAGTCCCTGCCCACCACCTGCAGATGCTTCAAAAACCCAGGAGACCCAGACCCAGCTGGCCCCACCCCTGTCAAGCCTCTCTGGGTGGGGAGGTGCAGTCTCAGGTCCCCCATCAAGCCCCACTGGGCGGGGGGTGGAGGGGCACAGCTTCAGGTCCTTTGACCTGGCACTGGGGTAAGTGGGGCATGGCCTGAGGTCGCCCATCTAGCCCCGCCAGGCTGGGGGCACAGCCTGAGGTCTCCAGGCCTGGTGCCACGGCAGGGGGTGCATCCTGTCAAGCCCCGTGGGGCGGGAGGCATGGCCTGAGGTCTTTCGTCCTGTCCAGGCACCATACAGCCTCAGGTCCCTGCTGTTTGGTTGTGATGTTACAGCGTCTAGGCTAATTTGCATATTCATCTATTATATAGATAGGTTTTCAATATCTTGCTCTCTCTTTTCTTCTGGCACCCCCATAATTCAGATGTTGGTACACTTGAAGTTGTCCCAGAGACTACTTACACTATCTTCATATATTTGTATTTTTTTTTTCTCTTCTGGTTGGGTGTTTTTTGCTTCCTCATATTTCAAATCATTGATTTGATTCTTGGAATCCTCTACTCTACTGTTCAATCCCTGTACATTATCCTTCATTTCAGTCAGTGTATGCTTTATTTCTGACTGGTCCTTTTCCATTATTTTGGCATTCTCACTAAGATCTATGAAAGTCTCACTAAATCCATTGGAGGTTTCTGGAAGATTCTTGAGTAACCTTATAACCATGATTTTGAACTCTATATCCAGTAGTCTGCTCTCTTCCATTTCTTTCATTTGTGATATGCCTCCCTATCTCTGCATTTTGGCTGCTTCCCTGTGTTTGTTTCTGTGTATTCAGTAGAGCTGCTATGACTCCTTGAGTTGGTATAGTGGCCTTGTGTAAAAGGTGTCTTATATGACCCAATGGCTCAGCCTCCCCAGTCACCTGAACTGGGAGCTCTAGGTGCACCCCTTTGTGGGCTGTGAGTACAGTCTTGTTGTAGTTGAACCTTGATTGCTGTTGGTGTCAGCCTGGAGGTCCAATTTGCTGTGGGGACCAGCTGCAACTGCAGTGGGAGAGCTGCTGTGCAGGAGACACCTCTAGGAGCAGTACTTGTTTCTGTGGGGCTTTGGTGTTCACTGACTCTGCCCCTGGTATGGTCTGACACTGACCACTGGGTACACTGGCTCTTGGGTCTCCAGGGAGCTACAAAGTCAGCCACTGCCTGGGGCCACCCAGCAGGAGGTACAGAGAGATCTGCAGATTCCTCCTCTTTGTATTGGGTTTGGAAGTACCCAGATGAGGCTCAGCTTTGAAACAAGGCAGGCTGGTGCTGGTGCTGGGTCTTGGGCCTTTTATTGATAGGACTGGGGCTCCCTAATCCAGCTGCAGCTTGTTTTACCCTGAGCAAGGACAGGCAATTCATATGCAAAAACCTCTGCACACAGGTTGGGTGGGGCTGCAAATTGGCTGGGGCAGGGTCTCTGGGAATCACCAGGGTGGAACAAACAGAAATGCCTGCCAGTCAGCCCTGAGACCAGGGAGGTCCCAGAACAGGAGCAATGATCCCTGCAAGCACCTCTGTCTGGGAGAAATCCACCCCCGAGTTTCTGCCCTGATGCCAGATAATCCACTTCCTTATATGTGTCTGTGTTCCCCAGAACCTCATCCTGGTGCTAGAGCTCAGAGGAAGTGAGACCTGGTAAGTTCAGTTCATGCACTGGCCTTTTAAGAGAAATAGCTGGGTCTCCAGCAGCCTCTGTGTCACTGAGCCCTAATCCACACTGGTTTTTATAGCCAATTATGGGAACTTTTTTCCCCAGCTCTGGGACCCTGTGCTGGGCATCTGGTATGGGTCTGGGACCTCTTGCTCCTCCCAGGTGGTCTACACAAAGGCTATCTCCTTCCCAATTAAAAAGGCAGCCCACATGAATGCACGTCCAGCCCCTTCTGCCTCCATGCCTGCTACCAGTGTCAGTGTGCCTTCTTCTTTCCCTCTCTAATTGTAGGACTTCCATTCAGCCAGCTTTCAGGCAGTTCTGGATGATGGTTGTCCTATATTTTAGTTGTAATTTTGTTGTGGTTGTGGGAGGCAGCAAGTACAGGTGTTTACCTATGCTGCCATCTTGGTTCTCTCCTCTGTGTTTTTTTTTTAAATCTAAGACTCAGTTTACTTATTTGAAAAATGAGAAAAATGATAGACCCTCCCTTATAGGATTGTTTTGAGAATTAGGGAGATAAGTATATTAACTACTTAGTATAGAACCTGGGATAGCAAGTTTTTTTTCCCCTTTCCTCTCTTTCTCTACACTTGTTATTATTGTTATTATTTCAAACTGTATGAGGATAATAAACCATGTTTCTGGTTGCAGAAATTAAAATCCATAGAAATTACTACCATTATTTTTAGAAACAATAATGCATGGAAAAGAGTATAGGTCTTAAACAAATGACATAAAGCTGAAATTCTTAAAGCAGTGTTCAATAAAAATGCGTGTTAGATAGTAAATTGTCTCACACAATGGCATAGTTCTTTCCTAGTCATTCTACATATTCAATACGGAATATAGACAAAGACTTGTTGGTCAACTCCCATGAAAAACTGTCACCTTAAAAATCACTATAGAAATAAAAATGGTAGTGGCTCCCCTTTAGTGAGAGTAAAGGAATAGAATTTAACTCAGACAGAGGATCCTCCAGATTTAAGAAGAGCCCTCTTGCATTTAGAAATGGTGCACACAGGAAGGTTTCTTACTAAGTGTCATGATTCAAACTGCCTTCTTTCATAATATTTTATACTCATTTACAATATTTTTAAATCAACACAAGCTCTTAACCAACTATATCATGTGAATTATATCTATGCTGCATCTAGCAAAACAAACTTTCAGTAAAAATTAGTTGTTTCTTATAAGAAACAGACTTTTAAACATGTTCAAGTTATTTCCCATTAAAGAACAAAATTAAAAACCTTGTTCTCAAAACCACAGACCCATTCAGCTACATTCCCACATTCTTGCTCTATTCCCAGACAAGCCTTTCTAAAGAGTCATCCACACTCACTCCATTTACCTATCTCCCACTCCTCCAAGCCCATGCAATCAGGCTCCTCCCCAGTATACTGAAACAGCCTTCATTCACAGCACCGACAATCTCTTTATGTTGTTGTGTTAGTTTTCTCTTGTTGTGTAACAAATTACCACAAACTTGGTGGCTGAAAACAAATTATCTCACTGTTTCTGTGTGTCAGGAGTCCAGGTAGGGCTTAGCCTGGTTCCCTGCCTCAGGGATCATAGCTGGCTGAAGTCTCCTCAGAAGCTCAACTCAGGAAGAATCCACTTTCAAGCTTACTTAAGCTGTTGGCAGAACTTGTTTCCTTATAGTTTATGACCAGGAGCCTTGCTCTATGCTGACTTCTAGCTGGAGGCCACCTTTAGGTTTTAGAGCCTCCTGCAGTCCTTGCTTACATGTACTTTCTCCACATGACTGCTCACTCCATGGAGCAAGCAAGGAGACTCTCTTCAAGGAGGGCCTTGTCCTCTTAAAGGATTTTACCTGATTAAGCCAGGCTCACTAAAGATCATTTACTTTTGATTAATTCTCAATCAACTGATTTGGAACCTTAACTACACCATCATCTTTTCCATATTCTGTTGGCTAAAAGCAAGTCACAGGTCCTGTCAATCCAAGGGAAAGGGATTACATAGGGCTTGATCACTTCGGGGTTAAGAGGGCGATGATCATGGGGCCATCTTAGAATTCTGGCTACCACTTACTAAATCCTTCAGGCATTTTTTTTTTCAATGTTCTTCTTTGTTAACTTCTTAACCAAAATTAATACTGTTGATCATTTCTTCTTTTTGGAAATCCTTAATGCTTTGATTACCATAATACAATACTTGCCCTGATTTTCCTCTGTCTCTCCGGTTATTCTTTTGCATGTGCAACTTTTCCTTTCCAGCCACTATATACTAGAATTTCTGAAAACTGAAGCCTTCTTCTAAATATACTCTCTCCATAGACAGTTTCATTACACCCACAGTATGTTATTCCTGTGATCAGATGACTCACAAAATAATACCTCCAACCCATGCATCTCTCTATATATACAAATGTCTACTTAACATAGCCCCTTGGATATTTGGCCTATGCCTGAAACTCACCAAGTCCATGATCTTTCCCCCAAAACTCTAACTTCTTCCAGTGTTTTTGGAATGAGTGTTAGGAGCTCTTAACTTTTTCGGTTCAAAGAACATAAATTTGGGAGCCATCTTTCATACCCTTTTCTCCTTTTTCCTCTAACATTCACTATAATTTCAAGGCCTTTAATTCCACCTTCTGAGTATGTTTTGAGGCTGCTCACAAATCATCTCTTCTGTGGAGATTCAAAGATTCTACCAGATACTCCTCTAAGTGGCCTTCCTGTGTATTGTTCTCAACACTTTCTTCTTAAAATGATTCTCTGGTCATTGCTCATTCAAGAAAGACAAAAGTCTTACTTAGTTTATAGGACTTTGCATAGTCTCGCTTTTACCCACCCCTCACTTTCATCTCACACTTTATTCCCTTGCCCTTTGTATTACAACCACATGGGTGTTCTTTTAATCAGTAATAGAAACATATATATATAATGTTATATGACCAGAGAACAAAAAAAACTATCCTGGAAAAGAACAGTATATGGTTGGAAAGCAATAAATGCAGAAATTAGAGAAAATTACAAAGCTGTTAAAACTTTTTAATAATCACAAGAAGATAAGTACTCTAGGAAGTAGCTTCAAAATAAACAATATGGGGAAAAACAGTAATTTTTTTTTTCAGAAAGAAAAAGGGAGAATTAAAAATGAACATTGATGAGGAAAGGAATTACAAAAACACTAAACATGAAGAGCAGACTTGAAATCTCCACTGGAGTCAATAAAATAACTAACACTGTAAACATACCAGGAATTGGAGGAGCAAATAGTTGAAGTCCATGAATACAAAGAAAGCATGACCCACAAATACATATGAAGAGACATAATGACAAAAGAAATAAAATATAATAATGCAACCTAAGAATTATAAACTGTCCTAAGAAAGAAATCAGAGCAAGTTAAAGGGGAAAAAAATAATCAAAGAGTTAATTGCATATACTTTTCAAAGTTATGAAAATATCTGACTATATATTGAAATGTCTTATAGTGTACTCTACTTATCAGTTAAATGAGGGCCACACCCAAACATCCAGACAAACATTTTAGAATTACATTATCTGCTCTTTGAAGAGCAAGGTATCATTCATTTACCATTATGTCAACAACACACAGCATAGTTCCTGGACTTAGGAGATGTTTAACAAATATTTCAGAATGAATGAAGAAATCAGTTACTTTACTTTAAATATAAAAGTGCACCAGCTTGAGAATAAGAAAGAGGGGGATGGGGTTGGGGAGATAAAATACAAAAAAGAGAGAAAGCAAGGAAAGAAAAACATAGACAAAGAGAGAAAGAGAGGGAGGGAGACAGGGAGGGAGATAGGGAGGGAGATAGGGAGGGAGGGAGGGGGGGAGGGAGGGGAAAACTTCTAATTATTAAACAGATACCATGGTCTCATCTTTCCTGTTCCTCCCTTCAAAATTCAATTAAACACCCTAGAAATTATTTAACAGACCATGATATAACAGCCTCTGAAATCTTAAAAAAGGAAGACAAACTGGCTGAGATTTCCAAACTGGAGGAAAGACAATGTAATGTGTCCCTTGGGTTTTCTTTTCATCTTCCATATATCCCTGGACTGGGTGCCAGAGAAACCTACATCACATTGTCAAAAGACATCATAATCATAATTATCATTACAGTATAAAAAAAAAAAAAAAACAAGAAAAACCTGTTCTCTCAATCCACCTGCAGCAGCAGAACAGTGAGGCCCCAGGCCATCCTAGCCCTGCTGTCCCTGGCAGCCAGAACTATCTGGTATTAATGGTGGCAACAGTAAAACCCTGTGTCTTTGTACCTTCCATCCAATGGCATGATGAGGCCCAGACCCAGTGGCTTCTGTGCCTTCCCTGAAGGTAACATTAGGGAGCTCAGAAAAGTATCTTCCCTCCCTGACTGCGGGCACCAGTAGGGTCTGAGCCAAGAGCCCAGCAGTGCCAGAAGAACAAAGCAGACCAGAATAGCATTAGCATTACAAGGGGTCAGAAACTTTTCCCCTTTGAGTGCCAGTGATGGACTGAATGTGAGCCTGTCTAATGGCATGGCTTCTAAAAAGTGAGGTAAGCAGGTGTCTGTTCCTGGAGCCCTAGTAGCCATCACCAGGTGCACTGCTGTCATTCTTATTTTTCTAATATGGAGAATTAACCTCCTTGTGTTCCTGACCCCCAAAACAGCCGTTGTTAGCTTAGAAATGTGTGCCTTCAGGGACCTAATGAAGATGTGTCTGCTCTTTCAAGAAATTTTCTTTCCTCAACATTGGACTATCCCAGGCAGGCCTTGAGTAGAATTTCTTTTTACTCTATCTCTTTTACAGAATTAGGCACATTATGTTTCTTCTCTTTTAAAATTCGAATTCTAGCCCAGTCAGCATGGCTCAGTGGTTGAACATCAACCTATGAACTAGGAGGTCACAGTTCAATTCCCAGTCAGGGTACATGCCCGGGTTGTGGGCTTGATTCCTGGTGTGGGGCTTGCAGGAGGCAATTGATGAATGATCCTCTGTCATTACTGATGTTTCTATCTCTCTTTTCCTCTCCCTTCCTCTCTAAAATCAATAAAAATCTATTTTTTAATTAAAAAATGCTAATTCTATAAATTTCTAGAATCTTAACAGCAAGGTAATACCTGTACCTTCACCTCTAGTGATTTTAGTATTTTGAAACTCACCTAAGAATTCTTTAAATATTTTTGGTGGTGTTCTGCCTTCTGACCTTAGATTTGTCCAAATTTTCTAGACACTTGGTATAGTGTCCCCATTCTTCAAGTTATAGTTCCTCGCTGTTATTGCACTGGACTCCTGAAACACAGCTTTAAAAGGCCACATCATCAGTAGTTTCTCTGACTCTGTCCTTTCTTGGAGATTCATTCTAGATTGGGCTCTGAAATTTTGTCTCTGCTTTGGTTGGATTTCTTTAAGGCACCAGTCACAATTGTTTGATTTGGTAATACTGACACATCTCTTGCTTTTCTACTTGCCTCTTTAAAATTAGCCAGAGCTGGGGCTGCTCATTCCTTTTTCACATATGTTTCCCTCACCTTGAAGATTCCAATTTCTGTTCCATATCCCATAAAATATCAAGATTTCTCCTAAGGAAATCTCTCTTTTCCTCCAAAGAAAAGCAGCCAGTTTTCCTTTATTTTATTTTTATTTTTCTACTTCTTCTTTTCTGGTAATAAAATTGTAGCATGCTTCTTTTAACACTACTCCAGTTCATTCTGGAAACCTTACATAAACTCAGTTCCTAAAGACCAACTGCTCCAAACAGTCTTTGCTATTTCTTTGCATAGTCTTTAGGTATAAAATAATTTCAATGACTTTTGTCACCTTTTTCAATTTCACCTAAAAGAGGGAAGATTCTCTTCATTCTAAGGGCTCTCTATTATTTTTCATTTGTTTATCAATCAAATTCACCACCCTTCTGTGGGCACATCCACAATGCAAGATTCCTGAATTATAAAGCCAGGGGCAGTGCTTGTGTTATTATCCAGCCCAAAGCTCAAGATCAGATAGCAGTAATTCAAACACTGTGGCCAGCATCTGCGAAGGTCAGCAGGATCAAGGCAGTGTTGATAAAACAGTCCCATCTGCCCCAAAACAACCACTTGCTTGGGAGTAAATCTGCTGTGAGCCCCCATTAATCCTCAAGTAAATCCTGCATCACCCACTTACTGAAGCTGGAAGCCCATGGCCATATGCATGGGTCCCATCAGAAAGTTCTTCAATCATTACTTGAGTCATCCAAATCTACTTTTTTCCCATTTATATATATTACTGATAAAACTGATATTGGAGGATGTAGCTCAAGTGCACAGCTCCCATGGTCTTCCTAAGATTTAATCCATCTCGCCTCACCCTCTGTGGCCTGCTGCTATACAGATGAGGCCTTGGCGGCCAAATCAAGTGTTCCCAGTCAGGGTCCAGAGCAGCGGTTCTCAACCTGTGGGTCGTGACCCCTTTGGGGGTTGAACGACCCTTTCACAGGGGTCGCCTAAGACCACCAGAACACACATATATAATTACATATTGTTTTTGTGATTAATCACTATGCTTTAATTATGTTCAATTTATAACAATGAAAATACATCCTGCATATCAGATATTTACATTACGATTCATAACAGTAGCAAAATTACAGTTATGAAGTAGCAATGAAAATAATTTTATGGTTGGGGGTCACCACAACATGAGGAACTGTATTAAATGGTCGCAGCATTAGGAAGGTTGACAACCACTGCTCCAGAGGGAGGAGGGAAAGGCCTGAGTGCTGCAGCTATGCTCAGTTCTTCAGAACTTACCAATCAGGTAACTCCTTCCACATCCATGGAAAAGAGGAGGGGGCAAGAGCTCAGGAAGATCGTGGAAAATGCCTCCTCGTGGAATCCTGAGAAGTAGGAAACAAATCTGCCCCCTCCTACAACACTTCTATAGCACGCATCACCATGAAGCAGGTCTGGCAGAAGTTCTTGGGGGTCAGTCTGCCTTAACATGAGTTCACATCAATTCCTAGAACACCTGTCCCAGAATGAAAGGTCAGCCCGGAGAGCTTCTTCTGGTAAAACTTGCATGTCCATGAAGTAGCATAACTTCACTAAGATTGCTCTATGGGAGAGTTTAATTTAATTTTCAACCCTCAGTCTTCCTTATGTGGAAGCCACCTCTCTGGTACCTCACAAATTTGACCTCCTGTCAAAACATTTGATCCAGAATGACTTCCAAACCATGCCACAGGAAGCAAAGGCTCTATCTAGAGCTGCCATCAGCAAATCAACAAGAAGCCCCTCATCATTTGAGACTCCATCTGACCCTCCTTCTAATTTTTTCTGTCCACAGGAACACAAAGAAAAGTACACAAAATTTTTAGAGTCCTTTCTTATCCCTACACCCAAACTCATTGAATTCTGCTTCCATTCTAGACTCCTGTGCAATTAAGATTTTGAACAACCATATTTCATGACATAATTGAGGTGCAACTATATTTTTGTCTCCCTCTGTACATTTCAAGGGGGATAATTTCGCCCTGTCCCTGATGTCATTGACCCACTCAGGGAATAGACAGCCCTGTGATTGCTTTAAGTCAGAAAACACGGGCTCAAATTTGTCCTTAGATATGTTAGTCCAAATTATTGATCAATGCTTTAATCTTCATTAGATTTAAGATTTTTTCTCCCTCACGTCCCCTCCCCATCAATAGTGCTCGGTCTGACTCGAGATAAGAAGGTGTGGTCAGAGCCTTTTCACTTCCACCCACTTCACCTCTCTGACTTTATAGCAACTCTTTCAGAGCCTCTCAAGATTGAAGAGGGCGCTGCAGAGACTTTAAGGAACAGGGAAGCTCTTGCTTAGCTAGAGAATTCTTCTTGAGACATGTTAAAAGTAACTTCTGGTTTGGGGAATAATTTTCATTGTTTTTCTTGGAAAATCCCTTCACCGGCAGAACTTGTCTCCGGCCTCTGCAGATACTTAGCTTTTCTAAATGTCTTCGCAACACCTGCAAGCCCTAATAAATACAACACTTGCTTCTAGGTTCTTGCCTATGGGTTCATCTGGTAAACCAGAATACACCAGTGAAGCCATTGAAAGCCTTCTACCTGTGAGACTGGTTCCGCTACTTCAGAGAATAGCAATGATAGTCCCTAACAGTTATCTAGGTGCTTGGCAGCACATCCAGCTTTCTCACTCAGGCCAAAGGGGAAGAGAGGAGGAAAAGGAGAAAAACAGGATAGGGGCCCAGAAAATTCTAGGGAACTCAGCAGTAGGTGTCCATGACTGTTCTAACAGTACTAAAGTGATTCAGTTCCCAAGATTTGAAATCAGTGTCTATTTCAAGTTTTATTTTCAGCAGAGAGAGGATTTCACCCACACAGTTTGCCATATTTTTGTACCCTAAGTTCAGGGTCATGTTGTGTGTGTATTAAGGCCATTCCAAGACAGAAGGAACCCTTGTTGGCCAGACAGCTTCACGGGAGGTGTCCACTCTAGTTTGAAGTACATGGTCCTCCCAGGACCCATTGTGGCTACATCGCTATTATTAACCTCTAGGATCCTTGACTTCTGACCCACTATATCTCCAGCTGTAAAACCACAAGTGATTTGCATTAGGGTCAAGGTATGTGTTTTTTTTTTTTAATTGAACTAGATAAAACTGTACCTGTGGCTTTCAAATGATAGATAAAAGACCAAGCCTCAAGGAACTTCCTCTATAAATTGTCAAATCAGATGATTCATATAAAAGAACAAGTGTATTAAAAGAACAACTTATAAGTTAGTTTGGCTAATGCGTTTCAAATATTTCAGGCTCATTGGAATAAAGATAATATAAAATAACCCCCAAAAGTAGAAATACTAGTAATAAAATGTCATGCTGTGAATTTTGCTTCGCTAGACTCTTAGCCCTGTGGAGAAAGGAACTGTGCCTCTGTTATGTCCACATCACTGAGCCTAGTACCTGGCACTTCGTGATGCTTGGTAAATACTTGCTCATTGAATGAATGAATAGCAGAAGACATCTTTGTTAAAAAAAATACACACACTTCAATTTTTGTTGTTTTATCACCTATACTAAATGAAAAGGAGTCAGTAAATTGATAGCATGTTAAAGCCAATGGTGTATTTATGAAGCAATGTTCCTTGGAGTTTACTGATAGACCACTCCATTAAGGACTTAAACTCTGATCCATGTGAGGCTGTTTCTATATGTAGAATAAGTAAGTATTTTTATGAAATAAAAGTCCTGAAAACAACAAAGTCATTCTAGCCCCTTTGGAAGATTCTCTGGATTCATTAAAGAAAACTTAACTGTTTAATCAGAGCATGCTATTTTAGAAAGAGTTGGCTTAATTTACTTTCAAATGAGTATACAGGGGATATATGTACTTAAAGATTTTAAAAGTATCTCCAGTATTGTATAGTCCAGAGGAAAGATTGATTGCACTTTACATGTCTTAGTTGTTTGAATTGATGGTATGTTCTTATGGAATGAAACCTAGAAAACCTTTGCAGCACTAATTTAAAATTATGTTTTTAAGTTCACTTACATTTATAAAAATGTCCAAAAATCGAGCCTTGCGTCATTCTCTTTTGTGTGAGTTTGAACATCCTAGTGTCAAGAGCAAAGCTAAATACTTCCTTTTTAATTTTAAAAGCAAAAATACATGTGCCATTTGGCTGCATGCCCGAAGAGTGAATAATGTTACCTGTCTTCTGGTGGGTCACCACATGCCATGTTTAATCAAGAAAATATTTCTTGATTAGTATTTGGCATGTCACATGCCTATCAGTTTCCTGTCAGGCAAGATAGGAGAAATCAATAAGTGCATCAGTTCTTCCCACTCTTTTTTGGAGCCAAGCACTACAACTGACAGTAAACTTGACAGCTTTTACCATCAGCAGCATTTTTGCTGGCATCCTGTTGTTAATAACACATTGGCAACACAGCATTACCAGGGCTAATCCACAGTGGAACAATCATCCCTGCATCATCAGCCACAAAATGATTTTTAAGCTTTTTCCGAGGTTTTTTGTTTTTCAGGCTTTTTTCCCCTTCGGCCAAACTCTTCACTAAACTTGTTATAAAATTAATTGGGAAGGGGAAAATGGAAGAAGAGACTATGAAAGGCTCAATATTTAATTCTTGATTCAAAGGCCATATTTATCAGCTTTTTAAGAACCACCATGTATACTGACGGATACAATCAAGACTCTGTGAGATACGAGAGGTGAAGTTAAAATATGTAAAGGTGAAAAATTGATTTTTGACTGAATGTACAATTATAGCACTTGGGAAAGTTATTGAGATGATTATTTCTGATAATATGTGAAATATAGACAGTATTCTAGATGTAGTGTAATATGTACTTAATAGCCACAATGCCTTTTTATGTTTAAAAGAAAAATCAATGAGTCAGGAAAGGGATAGCAGTTTTATGACCAGCCATTATCCAGGCATGTTTTCCTCTCCTAGGATCAATTGCAGTTTTATTATATAGACATAATTTATATTTCTGGTGTTATGTATTATCTACGCAATCATTAAGCAAAGTTCATGGGATGTCCTGTCCCCCGGCTCACTGATCCATCTGTGTAGAATCCAGACTTCAGTTATTTAAAGCTCTTTAGTTCTTATGAGATTCTGGAACTTTTAAATGGATCCTGCCTCAGATTCACAAACAACTTTTCATTTTTACCTTATCCTGATTTATTTTACTTGAAAATTCCTAATATCTCAAATTCTTTTGAATATTATCAAGATTTTAACATAGCCCTAACTGGTTTGGCTCAGTGGATAGAGCATCAATCTGTGGACTCAGGGGTCCCAGATTTGATTCTGGTCAAGGGCATGTACCTTGGTTGCGGGCACATACCCAATAGGGAGTGAGAAGGAGGCAACTGATTGATGTTTCTTTCTCATCAATGTTTCTAACTCTCTATACCTCTCCCTTCATCTCTGTAAAAAAATCAATAAAATGTATTTTTTAGAAAAGATTTTAACATCATTTATAAATTTTTGTTGCTGTAAATTCAAACTTCTAAATGGAAAGTTGTTTTCTTCGTGATCTCAATTTTTAATTTGTAAATTTTCCCAGAATTAGAAAGACACTTTTACCCACTTCTTCGTACACAACTGTTACCGTTGCAATGATACGTAACCACAAACCTTAGCTTTACAACAACAAAGGCTTATTTTTCACACTGTTACATGTTGGCCACATATTGGCTTGGTCTCTGCTCTGCCTTCTCTGGGTTCTAAAATCTAAGAGGAAAAAGGAGCCCATATCTATGATTTACTGTAGAAGGAAAGAACACTAGTAAAAGCACCGGCTGACGTAAAGCTTCCCCTCGTCTTGCATCCCATTATCCAAAGTGAGACACAAGATCTTGGCTAACATCATTGGGGCAGGAAGCATGGTCTTCCCATGGGAAGGTACATCCAGAGGAGGAGCCTGACAGTATAGAAAAATGCTTCAGGTAGTATTGATCACCCCACACGTTCTATCACATCTTCCCTTCAATAGCAGCTCTCTCCTTTCAGTAATTCCTTTACTGCAGGGCTGAATGTTAAATTCTTCCTGTTTTTTCCAAGCCCTGCAGTCATGCTAAATGACATAAGGCTGTAATGTAGTAATGTAAATGAAAGCATCTATTCATTCTTAGCAGATATAGGTAGGAATACATGTTTTCTTATTCTCTTGTTTCCAACTCCCTCCTTCCTGGTTCCCTTTCACTTGTATCATTATGTGTTTTTGTTCAGGCTCATTCACCTAAAGCAAAATCGCTCCCCCTTGCATGGGTAAAAGGAATTTTGCTCTCTATCACTAGTAACTATGAGTCCCAGTCATTTTGGCTTCAGAAACAGAGCCTTGAATTCTCACCATCACTAACACCCAACCTTCTGACTGCTCCAGAAATTATATTTACATTTATTTAGCATTTTATATTAGATGTTTTAGAGGTCTGATCACACTGTTTTCTCATATTAAAGTAATTGCTGACAATAAGCAACCTGCAAGTCATTTTCACCTATGGTTTTAAGCAACATTTCATTTATCTTTTATGTATTTTACACTATTTTTTTTAAAGATGCAAGACTAATCTAACTAGCCGGGTTATAGAGGGAATGAGGAATTTAGATTTAATGATGTAGGAAGTAGGAAATAATTGAATTTTCTGAGTCAGGAAATAGGAAAACAGCATGGTGTCAATATCATAGTGTACTAAAGAGTATGGGGTTTTTATGTCATACCATCCTGGATTGGAACCCTGTTACCATCAATATGGTCTTAGTATTGAAACACAAAAATTGAACTGGAATGCCCTGAATTCCCAGGTTCCTGTCTCAATGGTTTTGAAGAATGAGGTCACGGACGAAAGGTGATAGGTGAAAAGTACAGAAACTATTGCAAGCAGGAATTTATCGCAAGCAGGCACTACCTCTAAAACCTAATTCTAAATTCTAACAGAGGACTCTGTCCCTCCTGGACAGACAGAGGGGCCCCTGAAAAGGATGACTGCTGCTTTCTTTGTCTTGAGGCATTAAATAGGCTGCAGTTCTTTGTCTGAACCTGGCCCCTTAGTGGTCATTTTGCTACATAGAATTAGTTTTCAAAGCTCAAAGCCCACATGGTGTCCCTAACCTTTTCTTCCCCTTATTTTGTTGGTTGGAGTCACTTTTGATTTATCTTATAGTTCCCCCAGTTGTGTTGACAGAGAAAGCCTTATCTTATGGCCCTCCAGCTACTCAGGTCAGGGCTACTTTTGGCCTAACTTATGGTCACTTTAATTGCTCAGGCCCGAGATACCTTTTGGTTTATGGCTGTCTTTAATTGTCCAGGCCAGATATATTTCTATTTGCCTATTCCATTTCTCTACTCTCTGTACAAGTAAGATAAACACCCTGGCATCTTCAAGTCTGCATTATGTATTCCTTCCCCCATAGGTCAGCGGTCGCCAACCTTTCAGACCTCACAGACAACCAGTGGTCTGCGGATCACCGGTTGGTGACAGCTGCCATAGACCATTTTCATTCCTAAAACTTTCCAAGCCTGCCTAATTAAGCTAGCTAGCTATTCCTTTCAGTATCTCCACCTAGAAATGAAAATTACACTACCTTCCTCATAGGACTGTCATTCACTGATTCTACAAATTTTGGGTTCCCACTTTGTACCTGATGTTGATGAACAAAACACTCAGTTTTGACCTCATTATGCTCACAGTTTAGGGACAAATCTATATATAAAAGCTTACGCCACCGTTCGACCCGTAGCTATGACGCACACTGGCCACCAGGGAGAAGACGCTCAATGCACAGGCATGGAAACATGAAACAGACTGATGAATCTCAGAGGGAAGGGGGAGGAGAGAGGGAGGGAAGAGATTAACCAAAGGTCTTATATGCAAACTAGAGGCCCGGTGCATGGATTCATGCACGAGTGAGGTTCCTCGGCCTGGCCTGTGGAGATTGGGCCGAAATTGGCTCTCCAACATCCCCTGAAGGGTCCCAGATTGCAAGAGGGCACAGGCCAAGGCCAAGGGACCCCACTGGTGCATAAATCCATGCACTGGGCCTCTAGTAAATATATAAGAAAAGAAGCAAATTAGTAGTGAACAATAGTGATAAGGGCTCAGAAAAAAAGAAAACAAGTGATAGAGAACTGGGTATGTGTCTTTAAATTCAGTGTCAGGGAAAGCCTCTCTAAAATGGTGATATTAATGAGGAATAAATGAGAAAAAGATGTGTAAGCTGTTGAGGACCCTCTCATGTCCTCTTGTCCCTTAACATCTGGTATGTGCCTATGGTGTCTAAGTGCCAGAACTGTCAAATCCTCCTGAGAACATTCATTCAGCTTGTGTTCATTGCAGCCTGAAATACAGAGGAGTTACTGTCTTCAAGTGCAGCTTTCAGTCATCGACAGATGGGAGTGGGGCAGTGAGTAGTGCACCTCCCTCCCCCTCCACTGGCCCACCCTGGTGTATGTTGCACATGGTCTCTCAGAGTCCCACGCAGCATAGAGCCTTAGTTGCTCAGGGTGGTAATTGCTTCATTACACACCCAACATTGACTTCCTTCCCTTCCCTCTTTCACTTCTTTCCTCTTCTACTGTTGTTCTTTAGAATTTCCTCCCAATGAAGTATTTATTCTCAAATCTCATCTTAGGCAGAGTCTGTTGCAGGATGGAGCCTACCTGAGAGAAATATCATCTCTAACCATCTAGGATAGCATCTGTAATAAAATATGAACTCAGCAAATGTTGTCTTTTTTTCACCCTTTTTCCCCTGAGTGAAACATGCATGATGAAAATGTTTTAGGAAGTCATCTCTAGACTATATTACAGTCTTGGAGGTAGGCATAGAGTCCTAGAGGCCACTGAGGAGGCAGACTGTTGTTTTAGAACTGAAAAGAAAAAGGCAATAAAGACAGCCCAAGGTGAGATGCCAGTAAACTTTAGTTACAATGGCTCATTTATGACTCTTTTGTATCCTTCGGTGCATATTATATCTTTTGCTGGACCACATGGTTCTATGAAGTGGTGGTACAACAGGGTATTAGTGCCATAAGGATACCTTTGGGTAAAATAAATTATATAAACGATAAAGCCAATAAAAGTAGGTAGATCAGCAAAGTGTTCTGTGAGATTGGTGAGAGGTTCCCAGGTCTCCTGCTCTTATCCGTCACACCTGACCTCGCAGGTAGCAGTACCAGGGAGAGTGTGCAAGGGCCTCTGATCTCCATCAGGACTCTCAAAGCTGGTGATATTATTCCTTCTCCATGGAATTTCATTTTAAGGATGTATTTCAACAGAACTTTATCCTTCATGCAAAATGTTATTTTCTCAACAACTTTTTTCTTTTTTTAAATTCAATTTATTGGGGTGACATTGACTGATAAGATATTATATAAGATTATATTTTAAATGTGCAATTCTGTGATAACACCATCTGTATTGTGTGCCTACAACTCAGAAGTCAAGTCTTCTTCCATCACCTTATATTTGACCCTCTTTACCTTTTGCTTTCCTCCCACCTCACTTCCTTCTGGTAACCACCACACCGTTGTCTGCGCCTATGAGTTTTTGTTTTTCTTGTTTGTTCATTTATTGCTTTCAGTTTTATAGCCCACATATAAGTGAAATGATATGGTTCTTAACTTTTTCTGTCTGACTTATTTCACTTAGCATGATATTCTCAAGATCCATCTATGTTGCTGCAATATAGATGGATCTTGTATTTCATCTTTTCTCATGGCTAAGTAGTATGCCATTGTATATATGTGTCACATCTTCTTTATACAGTCATCTAGTGAAGGACACTTTGGTTGTTTCCATGTCTTAGCCACCATGAATAATGCTGCAATGAACATAAGGGTGCATATATCTTTGTGAATAAACATTTTCGAATTTTTCATATAGATAACCAGAAGAGGGGTTGTTAGATCAGATGGTAATTCTATTCTTAATTTTTTGAGGAGCCTCCATACTGTTTTCCATAGTGGCTGTATTCCCACCAGCAGTGAATGAGGGTTCCTTTCTCTCCACAACCTCTCCAACATTTGTTATTACTTACCTTATAGATAATAGCCATTCTAACAGGTATGAGGTGGCATCTCATTCTAGTTTTGATTTGCACTTCCCTAATAACTAGTGAAGTTGAGCATCTTTTTATATATCTATTGGTAAATGAATGGGACTATATCAAACTACAAAAAGCTTCTACACAGCCAAAGAAACCACCAACAAAGCAAAAAGGTAACTAACCAAATGGGAGAAGATATTTGCAAACAACAGCTCTAACAAGGGGTTAACAACCAAAATGTGTAAAGAACTCATACAACTCAACACGAAAAAAACAAACAGTGCAACTAAAAACTGCGCAGAGAACCTGAACAGACACTTCTCCCAAGAATACATACAAATGGCCAACAGATATATGAAAAGATGCTCAGCAGTTAACTTTAAAAATTTTTAGTTTTATTTAGACATGAAGACAATGACAGGAATCAGATTGAAAAAGTGAAGAAGAGGTGCTTAATCATCCCCACTCTATGTTCAAGTCTCTTCCATTTTGGATCAAAGTGATGTGTAGAAGCATTTATTTATATATATACATATATATATATATATAAAAGCCTAAGTGACAGTTATGACCAGACGACTGCACGGCCGGTAGCTATGACAGGCACTAACCACCAGGGGCAGATGTTCAATCAGGAACTGCCCCCTGGTGGTCAGTGCACTCCACAGCCAACCTCTCTCAGCTGGCCAACCTCCTGCGGTCCCTCCCCCCAGCCAGCTGGCCCAATTGGGACTGGGTGAGATGGCTCTGATCGCCGGCCAGGCCGAAGGGCCCCACCTGTACACGAATTCGTGCACTGGGCCTCTAGTACTATATAATAAAAGCCTAATATGTTAAGTGTCTAACCGTTCGTTCAACCATTCTACCAGTTGCTATGATGCCTACTGACCACCAGGGGGCAGGTGCTCTGATTGGTAGGTTAGCTGGCTGCTGGGGTCTGGCTAATCAGGACTGGGCGAGATGGGCTGGACATGCCCTGGAGCCCTCCAGCAGTCCCTCCCTGGCCAGCCAACCTCCCATGGTCCCTCTCTGGCCAGCTGGCCTCAATGGCCCCAATCGGGACTGGGTGGGACAGGCGGGACACACCCTGGATGAATCTGTGCACTGGGCTGGTTTTGGCCTGATCCCCACAGGCCAGGCCAAGGGACTCCACTGTTGCACGAATCCGTGCACTGGGCCTTTAGTTATTTTTTATATATAGCATAAAATCAAAGTAAAAAATGTGCTTATTGTGTAAGTGCATTTTAATGTTAAGCATTCCTTGTCTTCTCTTCCAACTCATTTTTCACTTCTAAGCTAGCCTTTAATGGACATTTTGAAGTCTCTACTTGATCTTGGAAATTTAAACAATTTAGCTTCCTACCAGGGCCTACAAGATCTGATCTGTTACCTACCTGTCTCTCCAATCTACTCTTGGGCTATTTTCATTCATGCTGATTAGGCTCAGGTATACTTGCTATCATTTAGTTCTTCAAAATATGCCACATACTAAGTGTCTTTTTGGATGTTGTTCCTTTTCCCTGGAATTTTTTTATCAGCTATTTACATAGATAGCTCTCTCATTCTTAGGTATCCACTTAAATGTTTACCTTCTTAGTGAAGTCTTCCATGACCGCCTTACCTTATCTGAGAAGGTGTATCAGTGAGCTAGTACTAAAATAATACTGCATAACAAACAATAACACTTCAGTGACGTGCAATTATGAAGACACATTTAACCCAAATGTCTGAGGACTGATTGGGGCCCTTTCCAGCTAGGCCAGGCCTCACTCAATGGCTCTGCTAATCTCATTTGTGCTTGTTTATGTCTGGAGGTCAATTGGAGGTCAGCTGATCTAAGGTGCTTCTGGTGTGCAACTCTGCCTTATATATATCTAACATCTTCCTCCTAGGACCAGTGGGCTAATCTGGACCTGTACATTTCATAGGCCTTACACATGACAGATGTGTAACTATATGAGCAGGAACATACGAGGCATTTTAAGGCCTAGGCTCAGAACTGGTCTGTTACATTGGCCAAAGCAAGTCACAGAGCCAAACCCAACATTAATGATATACTACTCCCTTGGAAATGTGGCAAGTTGGAAGGGAATATTTCTGATCCATAATCCAGTCTACTGCAATAAGAGTCCTCTGTTATTCAAGTTCATAGTACTCTATTTCAAAGCAATTATTTTTGGTCTTCATTCATTGTCTAGTGTCTGTCTTGCCCATGAAATTTTTTTTTAGAAAAGAAAGAAATAATAGACTATACTGTGGTAACAAATTAGCCCCAAGTATCAGCAGTTTAATGCAATAAAATGTTGGCTCTCATGTCACAGTCCAATGCCTTTTGGGAAGCCCTCCTCCACTCTAGGTATGTCAACTGCATCTGTGCAGCCTACTCAGGGGAAGAAAGAACAAAAGATCAAATGAGATAATTTTTTTCAAGGCCAGGCCTAGAAGTGGCTTCTATTACTTTCACCCACCACTGGCCAAAGGGGGAGCAGGCAAAGGAAATGGTGAAGTGAACACTCAGCTTTGTTTCTATGGAGACTGTGAGATCTTTGATGGGAAGCTGTGCCTCTAGCACCACAGTGCCTGGGAGATGGAAACTACTTGTTCAGTGCATAAGTGAGTGATGCCTTGCTCCAAAGTTAGTGTTTTCATCTGTTGAAGGTATTGGTTTATACCCAAGAAAACCATCATAAAGAATAAAGAAGTAATCTTTATGATAGGGTTTTATAGGAAAGACGTATTATCTGGGGGCTCTTAGTGTCTGACTACTGTCTCAAAAATACATAGGAAGTGTTATTGTATATGAATTATTGTTTGTGATAATGAGGAAAATGTGTTATTTATGCAAATATGTGTGTGGATATGTGAAGCCAGACTTTAATTTTCATTTCTTAAGATAAAATGGTCGAGAGAATATGATCTCAGTAAAAGCCAAGACAGGAGACCCCGGGCAGAGAGAGGCAGCAGATATAGGCCTGTCTAGCCCAGAGTCTTCACCTCAGCTCCAGGGCTTTCTCTTCTTGCCAGCAGCATCCGGGCCATGCAGTTCTATTCTTATCTACTCCTCCCGGCTCCCTGTAGAGCAGTGGTTCTCAACCTTCCTAATGCCACGACCCTTTAATACAGTTCCTCATTTTGTGGTGACCCCCAACCATAAAATTATTTTCGTTGCTACTTCATAACTGTAATTTTGCTACTGTTATGAATCGTAATATAAATATCTGATATGCAGGATGTGTTTTCATTGTTACAAATTGAACATAATTAAAGCATAGTGATTAATCACAAAAAAATATGTAATTATATATGTGTGTTCTGATGGTCTTAGGCGACCCCTGTGAAAGGGTCGTTCGACCCCCAAAGGGGTCGCGACTCACAGGTTGAGAACCACTGCTGTAGAGTGTAAAGGATTTGGAGGGTGGAGTAGATGTACAAGGAACAATGGAAGCCTTATAGTGATCCACAAAGCTCTGCCATTTTTTTCCTGTCTTTTTATTGGCCTTAAGATAAAACACACACATTGAAGAAACTTATGGATATTGATTTTGTTGGTTTTTTAACAAAATATATAAAATGCTTGGGTCATCCAAGGTACTGACCAATCACTGGGTCAGAAGCCTTTCATGAAACTCCAGATTGTTCTGTGTGCCCCTTCTCCGGTTCTCACAGTACATTCTCCACACTTATTTCATATCATATCAAATATGTTTTACATTATATTTAAATCTGCTTTGGATCTTTGCCCCTCAATGACAAGTTCTTCTAGGGGCTTATTCATATTGTTCCCAGAGCTCTCACAGGCTATATACCCAGAAGGCCTTAGTCTTATATTAGGAATTCTGTTTTGCCCTCTAGTTTCTAATGGTCTTCATACATGTACTTTAAAGCTCTGCCTTTAAGTTTAAGTGTCCCACAGTGCATACTGCAAAGTCAACCTTTGTTCCACCCTGATCTCACAAACCCAGTGTTGAGTGTATAGTCTCATGTTTCCTGGAAAGCCGTTCTACTATAATTCTTTAGGTTGGCATCTGCATGAATTTTCTGAAGATACTGGTGACCTTGAAAATATAGTAGATTCCCACTTGCTAAGGATGGCTGTGGTGAAATTCATTCTAAAATAATGAATAGACTCTACTATTTAAAACTTCCCTAAACCTTATCATTCAGCCTAACTATGTTCTCTATCATAATTCCTGCTTGGGTTAGTGCTCATCAAATTTCTTTGATATGCAGTGCCTGTACTTCATTAGCTCCTAGAAAATTATAAGCATCAAATAGCCACTGATTATTAGTAATCATATCACAAAAATGCTAAGAGAACATTAAACATGAGACAGAGTTAAAGTTCTTAGCCATTTCAATATCTATTTCAAAGCATCCTTGACATTTCAAATCCCCTGAATTTTTATTTATGCCATAGTTGGAAACCTAAATCTAAAACTTTAGTATTATCATGAGTGTTCATTGTGCCCTCTGGATTCGATAGGTTAATTTTAATGAACATTTAAACACTCACATTAGGCAATCTCATTTAATTATAATTAAGATGTGAAGCTGGGAGTTGTAGTGCTTGGCATCCTAATCTGGCCCATTTACTGTGCAGCTATATCTCAAGTGCCGCAGCAATACTTGTTAAATATTTCGGTGGCTACAGAGCGATAAACACTGATTAGCAGCATATCTGAACAGGTCCTTGCCCCTGGGAGATCAGGTTTTTAAGTAGGAACTTATGCCTTAAGGACTTTTCATATGTATTTCCTGCTTTTGAGTAGCAAATAAAAGAGGCAGGTCAAACTGGGGTTAAATTCAGTTTAGGCCACAGAAAGGTCTGGAAAGTGCAGGAAGGAAAGGGCTGCAATAGGGAGGGCAAGCAAGTGGAAATTAGCATTCACCTAACGCATACAATGAATGATGTGTGTGTGTGTGGGGGAGGGGATGGTATCATTTACATACAATTAAGAACTAGGTCAGGAGGTTATATTTCAAGGATGTTGACTAAAATACTGGAAACCAGAAGTACCACAAATGGGTTATGCCCAAAGCAAAGGACCTTTCCAAAGGTCCTCCCAATAAGTCTTTTAAAATGGACAACAGAGAGGAAACCAAGATGGCTGCATAGGTAAACACCAGAAATTGCTGCCTCGAACAACTACTTTAAGAATACAACTAAAAGACAAAACGGACATCATCCAGAACCACAGGAGGGCTTGCTGAGTGGAAATTCTACAACTAGAAGGAAAGAGAAAAGCACACTGAGACTCAGAGGAGGTGTGGAAGTAAAGTGCAGAGGTGTGGAGGCACACATGAAAAGGGCTGGCAACTGAGGACGCAGCTGTCTTTTAGAATCGGGAGGGAGTCACAAGCCCCCGACTACTCTGAACTCCAGTTCACGGCAAGTCTCTGGGGACCCGGGCTCATACGGAGAGAAACTAGACTGTCTGGCATTGGTCAGAACTCCAGGGCGGCTTTCTCTCAGAGGTGCTTGCAGTGATTACCGGGACACTGAGACCCGGGGCCTCTTAGGGCAGGACTGAGGATCAGCCATAGCTGTTTGCTCCAACCTGTTGATCCCCTGAGACCCGCCCCACCCAAGCTGTGGGTAGAGGCTTTTGCATATGAAAGGCCTGGCCCTTTGCAATCTAAAATTATCTAACAAACTGCAGCTGGGTCAGAGAGACCCAGAACTTCCAAGAGAAGGCCCAAGGCCCCACAGCAGCTTGCACTGCTTCACAGCTAGGCCTCATCTGGGCACCTCCAAACCCCAAACAAGGAAGAGGAATCTGCAGATCTCTCCATAGCTCCTGTTGGGTAGCCTCAGGCAGAGGCTAAATTAGCACCTCCTTAGAGATCCAAGAGCCAGTGTACCCAGTGGTCAGAGTGGGACCATTCAGATTATAACTCCTCAGATCCATAAGGGACACACTAAGGGGGCAGATTCAGTGAGCACCAAAGCCCCAATGAAGCAAGTCTTGCCCCAAAAGGGTGTCTCCAGCACAGGAGTTCTCCCACCGCAGACACAGCGGATTCTCACAGGCAATTGGCCTGGAGGTCAATTCCTCCCAGTGATACCAACAACAATCAAGGCTTAACTACAACAAGACTGTGCACAAAGCCCACAAAGGGGTGCACCAAGAGCGTTCACCTCAGGTAATTGGGGAGGCTGAACCACTGGGCCCTAGAGGACACCTAGCACAGAAAGCCACTCTATCAACACAGGGAAGCATAAAAAATGCAGAGACAAAGAAACAGGTCACAAATGACAGAAATGGAGGAAAGCAAACTACTGGATATAGAGTTCAAAACCACACTTATAAGGTTTTTCAAGAATTTTCTAGAAAACGCCAATAAATTTAGTAAGACCCTCAATAAGTCTAGTGAGACGGCCGATAAATTTAGTGAGACCCCCAAGAAATCTAGTGAGACCCTCGAGGATATGAAAAAGGACCAACTAGAAATTAAACATACACTGACTGAAATAAAGAATATTATACAGAGTTCCAACAGCAGACTAGAGGATAGCAAGAATCAAGTCAAAGATTTGAAATACGAAGAAGCAAAAAAAAAAACCCAACCTGAAAAACAAAAAGGAAAAAATAATCCAAAAATATGAAGCTAGTGTAAGGAGCCTCTGGGACAACTTCAAGCATACATCCGAATTATGGGGGTGCCAGAATAAGAGAGCGAGCAAGATATTGAAAACCTAGTTAAAGAAATAATGATAGAAAACTTCCCCTACCTGGTGAAAGAAATAGGCTTACAAGTCCAGGAAGCACAGAGAGCCCCACACAAAAGGAATCCAATGAGGACCACACCAAGACACATCATAATTAAAATGCCAAGAGCAAAAGACAAAGAGAGAATCTTAAAAGCATCAAGAGAAAAACAGTCATTTACCTACAACGTAGTACCCATACGACTGTCATCTGATTTCTCAATAGAAACTATGCAAGCCAGAAGGGAGTGGCAAGAAATATTCAAAGTGATGAATAGCAAAAACCTACAACCAAGATTACTTTACCCAGCAAAGCTATCATTCAGAATTGAAGGTCAGATAAAGAGCCTCACAGATAAGAAAAAGCTAAAGGAGTTCATCACCACCAAACCAGTATTATATGAAATGCTGAAAGGTATTCTTTAAGAAGAGGAAGAAGAAGAAAAAGGTAAAGATAAAAATTATGAACTGCAAATACACATCTATCAACAAGTGAATCTAAAAATCAAGTGAATAAATAATCTGATGGACAGAATAAACTTGTGAACATAATACAATCAGGGGCATAGAAAGGGAGTGGACTGATTATTCTCAGGGGGAAAGGGGTGTGCAGGGTGCAAGAAGAGACTGGACAAAAATCGTACACCTATGGATGAGGACATTGGGGGGGGGTAAGGGCAGAGGGTAGGGTGGGAACTGGGTGGAGGGGAACTATGGGGAGAAAAAAGAGGAACAACTGTAATAATCTGAACAATAAAGATTTAAGTAAAATAAAAAAATAAATAAATAAAATAAAATGGACAACAATGTGGAGACCCAGGAACTATACCATGAACCATTATAGCACTAAAAATAACACCTGACCTTTTATTTTTTAACATATTACTTAGTAACAGGGAACCATCAAGGCTGGTATGTTCATCTCTATTATAACCAAAGGTTCTTCCCCCTCCTCCCCCCCCCCTTTTAAAATAGCCTTAAAAATGTGATGTTACCTGTGACTAGATCTCTTAAATTAAAAAAAAAACACACAAAAAAACTGTGTATAAAGGAGTTTCCTGTCCTAACATTCTTTTCATTCTCTGAAGAATGTGTATACTGCACTAGCCATGGCAGGAATCAATACCAAAGATTTGCAAAGAACAAGAGCAGGTCTGCTCATCCTAAAAATAACATCACTATATATTATACTATCATCATATAATTATAATATAATAATATAACATTTATTATTATAATATATTATAGTATACTGCAGTATAGTGTAGTATAATAGTAATAGTATAATAATATAACAATAATATTAATGTATTGTTCTAAATTGAGATATATATTTCTTTCATTGTGTTGAATAGAGTCTCCCTGAAAGTGAAGAGGCATTTTTTATTTTCAACACAATAGCAACAAAATACCATAAAACAATATTATGATAAATTATTTTTACATATATATCACTTTCTTGCGTACTGAAATCATACATTTTCGGCTTATAATTTCATTTGTTACAATAAAACAATATAAAAACAACCATTCTCCTAAGAATCGTGCTTGGCTATTAAGAATGGTTAAAGAACAAAAATTCAGATCTGAAGATCTAATTGTCTTCATTGAGCGATTCATGTCAGGCAGCATCCCATCTGGTAAACAGAGAGTTTCTCCAAGAAGTTTAAATATGGAAGACTTTTATAGGTAGAAACTAGGCAGGACAAGAATGCTATTAGCAAAAGAAAAGAAAGGATTTTTTCTGGCCAGGCTACCTTCCCTTTGACAAAGGCTGGATCTGATGGGGCAGATTGCCTCAGTTTCATTGCAAGGGGGGATTGTGGTTGGAGAGGGTCATGATAAATTACCTCACTGGTGCTGACCAAAAATTCCAGACCAACCAATTGAGATTATATGCCTGCAGAAGTTTGCGACTGCAATTAGATCAGGTATTAAGTCTAAGTTCCATGTGATGGGCTTTATAGCACATGTGACTCCATTTTGGGCCTGTGGTTTTCTTTAACAGAACTCTATTTTTAAAGAAACTGCTTATGAGATACTTAAAATTAATTATTATTTTATAGATAAACAACTTAAATTAGATTAATTCAGTTTTCTAATCTGTAGACCTAGTCTATATCAAGTGGTATTTAATCAGATTGTATCTTTGTATTTCTAAAACATTCAGAATAATATATTGTGGACTGTAAGCATTTTATAATGTAACACTATAATGGAGGTGTGAAAATCGCTTTTAAATTAGTGTAAAAGTAAAAAACTAAAGTATTAAGAATACTTATAACTACAAAAATTAGTTAATTTCTATTTCATATTAATGATGCATTTGTTGGGTTCGGGGGGGGGAGGGGGGTAAGAGATCAACCGAAGGACTTGTATGCATGCATATAAGCATAACCAATGGACACAAGACACTGGGGGGTAGGGGAGGCCGGGGGAAGGTCAAGGGGGGAAAAAAAGGAGACATATGTAATACTCTTTGTAATACTTTAAGCAATAAAACAAAATTTTTAAAAAATAATGCATTTGTAATCAGAAAATTACTTCAGCCTAAACACATGGTTTGCTAAGCTTTATTTATTCTAAGATGATGTGTTTTATACAAGTAAAGAATTACATCAATTAAATACATAATCTCCAGCATTTTAATTGCTATTTAATATTTTACTATAGTTTTTATTCCCAAAAAATTTTTCTAATTTCAAGGAGAGGTAAAAAAAAAAAAAAGTAACTAAGTTTTACTATATACAGTTGACTTTATTAAGCAGATCTTGAATATGTTCTTGGTTCTTTCACTCCCCTTTTAAAATTTTTATTAGAAAATTGCACTAAAGTATAACAATAAAGCTTCCTTTATGACTCCTAAAACACACCAGGCAGTGCCTGACTCTGTGCATGGACTAGATACTTCTCTGCTCCACTAATAAGTGGAGGTTCCCTGGAGTCCTGACTAGTAACTACTAGTATATAGAGATTCTTGGGCTTTGTAAATGTAAAGGCTTTACTTCAAATATTCAAACAAGTAATGTCAAGGTATAGTTTTTTTCTTTATTTCCTCTATCAACCGTGGTTGGTAAATGCATAGAGTATAAACTAAAATTCTAAATAAATATGGATATCTTCATTAATTTCATGGAAGTCAATGTATTATGTATATATTATTGATTTTAGAAAGGAAAAGCAAGATAGAAACATCAACGATGAGAGAGAATCATTGATTGGCTGCCTCTTGCACGACCCACAATTGGGATCAAGCCTGCACCCAGGCATGTGCTCTGACTGGTAATCTGAACCGTGAACTCCTCGTTCATAGGTCGATGCTCAATCACTGAGCAACACTGGCTAGGCTGGAAATGACTTTTCTAAAATAAATTATTACAAACACATATGGTTATTTTAGGATTAATTATTATGATTATAATATAGGAAACACATTAAACTATGAATATACTAACATGTAATAGTGCCAGTGTCAAAGCAATTTTTTAATCGTCACTGGGAATTACCACATCAGCATTTAAGGTGTAACAGTGAGAACATAAAGCTTTATTTATTCAGAATAATTAGAAGAAAAGGCAACTCAGACCTGTAAAAATCCAATTGATGAAATGTTTTGAAAGAAACTCTGCTTTTATAATTTCTAAAAACAAGGAAAATACATTGCTCATTTACTATTTAGTTATTAGGAATAAAACAAGAAGGGAGGGAAAATCACTATACAAAAAATTTTCCTTGCTGCTATTGAAGGGTTGCATTAAAAAGGAATATTGGAAAATAATATGATCCTTTTGTTCCGCCCTGAATATATATATTCACAGCTCAAATATTTAAAATGTAGTGTTTGTGGAATTATTCTGATAGGATGTGTAACCTGATGATTAGAAGAACATCTGAGTAAGCTCTTCACATTCCATTCTTGCTTATTATGTTCATTTAGATGTATTTGTCAATTTATAAATACAGTTAATTAAAACTTTTTAAATTTTCTTTTTTTTTTTAAAGGAGCCCGCTACATGAAAAAAATGCAAGTCAAAGTGGTCACAACCTAGAAGTCTGCAGAGACAGGAATAACTAGCAAGTAGATATTATGTTATTTTGCTATGCTTAAATATGTAGAATTCCATAGTGTTCTTAGAATTTTACTCTATAATAACCAAATAGTCTTATAATTTAAAATTTACACTTAGTAATATTTGTGTGAACTATATATTATATTACAAAAATAGGAAGAAAATAGTAACTATGAATTTCAGGAAAACAATTTTCTGTCAATATTAATGAAATTATTTTGGTCATAAAGATAAGTTTAAATATTGTATCCTCTCTCAGGTCTTATTTCTAGAGCCCCAATTCAAGAATATATTTCTTTATAAAAAAGAGTAAGACTCTCCCTATGCCTCATGACATACTTAGTTACTATGTAAATATATTAATTCCTCCCATAAACCATTAATAGAAATTATGTTATAACCATACTGTAAGACTAAAGTAAATTACATTCACTTTTGAAGGTTACATTTCAAAATTTCAAGGTGCTATCAAATGAAATCCAGACACAAAGCAGGATCTTTCCATTTATCAGTACTTACTGACATTTTCAAGTAATGAAATAATGCAGTGTTTGGATGAGTGGATTAAGAAAAGGATTTAAGAACATGGGAAGGGTAAATAAGATTATTTAAATGGCAAAAAAATTTTTTGAAAAATTCATTGTTTCACATTAAAGTTGTTGGAGTTTATTCTTTCTCCAAATGTATCTTGAAAATCGTAATAGAATCAGAATGTTAAGGCTAAAAGATTTTAGAAAGTATTTACCTCAAATCTTTCATGGATATGGATTAAGAAACTGATACATTTATATACACATGATATACATATTTTAATACACACATCAATACATTTATATATACATAACATACATCTTTTAAAAAAAATTTATTGTTGGTATTATTCCAGATGTCCCCCATTTCTCTCCCCACCTTTGCCTTCTATCACCCAAATCCCGCCCTCCCCTCCCTCTGGCCCTCACACATTGTCTGTGTTCATGGGCTATGCATATAGGTTCTTTGACTATTCTCTTTGCCTTCTTTCATCCTGTCTTTCCCACCCTCCTTTTAGATAAAACTTAACACAGTTAGTTCTTAATTTAACAAGAATTTTCAGTGGTAATGATGATTAAAATATATTTATAAAGAGAAGTGTACTGTATAAGAAATGATGGCATTATCTATAATAAAGATATTTTAGAAATTGTACATTTTATATTTGTATTTAAAAATCCTATAATAGTAGAAGTTTCTGTAATTATAAAAATGTTTAAAATTGTGTTTCAATTGTTCAAAAGTACAGTTCCTAAAGAATTATATAAGCCAGCAGAAGTTTCTTCCCTTTCTGTCTTCTTTTACGGCTTTATAAATGATGCCATGGATAATAAGTACCTCATATATAAACTCTTATAAATATTCATACTATTGGAGCCATATATCTTGATAACAAGAATGCTAAGTAATGGTTCAATAGAGAAGGATCATTATAATGTAAATTACTAGCCTTTAATGTATCTGGTTTATAAATTTAGAGTTTTTCTCTTGGGTTGTTATACAGTGATACAAGCTTGCACTATGAGGCAGTGGAAAGCAAAAGCTCTTTCAAAATTCTAAGACTTTTAAAATAGTTCAGTTGGGTTATCTTTCTAATAAAGGAGATAAAATTGTAAAAAAAATGTGTTTAGAAATATGTTGGTAATAATCAACATCAATTTTAGCTCAGAAGGAAATGAAGATCATAATTTAAAAGGCATTGAAGAACTTAAAAGAAGAGTTAGTGAAAAAAGGAGAAACATCTGGTAGACTGTTGAGAGAGTCTGATGGTGGAAGACCAGGTAATTGATGCTGTCAGTAATCCAGGTGGACAATTTCAGAGTCAAACTAAGGTGGCGGCAGTAGAGATACTGAACAGGACTTTGATTTGAAAGAAATACCTTCTTCACTGTATTCTACAGAAGCTTGACGTGGATCCCATTATTTAAGATCTGATATATTAAAAGAAGAGCACTTAACTTTCAGCAGAGGATATTAAAATGCTAGCTTTAGACAGTGAAATTCAGGTGCCTGTGGCAAAGCAAAATGGGTATCTCACAGGGATGATGGAAATTCAGAACTGAAGCTCTAGGATTAGAAGACATATGGACTTAATTTATCTGAATAGAGATAGTGATTGAGGCCACCAGAATGTAATCAGGCAGAAAGCATATACAGGGGGAAGGGGAACATTACCACAGGTACAATTCCTAGGATCAATATTCAATCATCAAAAGTGGAATGAACCACAAAAACACTGAGCAATAGTCAAAAGTAAGAGTACAACTAGCTTCCAGTGTTTATGTTTTGTTTAAAAAAAATAACAACAAAGCAGGCAGATTCATAGACATTAACTGTTAAATGCTGCTGAAAAACCTAGGAGAAATATGACTGAGAGAGCAAAAGCTTTGGGGCATCACAATTAGTCAGCCATTGGGAGCCCTAATGAAGAGCATCTAACTTTGAAGGCCAGACGGACTTACGAGTCCTTTTCAATATAGTGACTTTATTCTTTACCTTATCTCCTTCCTACATCAAGCCCAATGATAGAATTATGTTGTTCAGATTTATCTTCGGATGGTTTTATATTTTTAAACCAGATTTAACAAGTCAGATTTACTTATTCTCAGGATATCTTTCTATTGCAATCACCCTAAAACATCCCATAATTTGAATAGCTAATGCAATTGAATGTACCTTGGTTAAGGATATCTTCATTACTAGGTAATACTGTCAAATACATATACCCTATTATTACTTCATCCAGCCATCTCATAAATGATTTCCCTCAGCCGGCTGACAAATATTCTATTTGCGTCTTTGTTAGGAAGATCCCAGTCCTCCTGCAGTGTTTCTCCTTTACTCTCATACTACTGCCACACCCACAAGACTTCAGACAACAACCGATTTTCTGTGACAGCAGCTGGGCATCCTACAATTTAACTCTATTCTGACACTGTCTACCTAGAGAAGCATCAGATCTCCTAGGTTAAGCCCTCAGTCACATCAGATGACCCACACACACTTCAGATGGCAAACCCACATAGCAGGTCTCCGGGTTACCCACAACTTCTGTCCATCTTGGCTACAAATTGGAGGTTCCCATGACCTCCTCCCCTTGGATTCTGTTATTTGCTGGAACAGGTCACAGAACTCAGGGAAAACTTACTTACATTTATCTGTTTATTAAAAGACATGATAAAGGATACAGATGAACAGCCAGATGAATAGATACGTGGTCTGGTAGGGTTCAGAGCACAGGAGCTTCTGTCCCTGAGATGTTGGGCTGTATTATCCTCCTGAATGGGAACATGCTCACCACCTGACAGCTCTCTGAATCCCATACTATTGAAATATTATGGCGGATTACTCATGTAGGCATGACCAATTATTAACTCCATTTCCAGTCCCTCTTCCCTCCTGGAGAATAGGAGGTAGGGCTGAAAATTCCAAGCTTCTAATTATGGCTTGGTTTTTCAGGTGACCAGTCCCCAACCAGGACCCATGCAGAAGTTCAGCCAGAGTCATCTCATTAGAACAAAAGACACTCTTATCACTCAAGAAGCTCTAAGAGATTTAGGAGCCCTGTGTCAGGAACTGGCATCAATGACCAATTGTTAGGACAAAAGATTCTGCTAGTACCTTTATCCCTTAGGAATTTACAAAGGTTTAATGAGCTCTGTCAAAAACTGGGGGCATAGATGTGCCTATCTATCTGTCCATCCGTCCGTCCATCCATCCATCCATCCATCCATCCATCCATCCATCCAGTGCTAATAGTTCCTGGCACATAGTAGGAACTTACAAGACATTTTTGAATGAAAGAATGAATGCTTTTCTCCCTGTGGATTATTCCTACATTCTTTTTAAAGTACTGTTACCTTCTTGCTGCAAAGACACTCAGAATTGTTTGGCTGTCTTTAAATCCTTAAATAAACAAAAGACTAAGAGGAAAATAAGTAAAACTTTCTTTAAAAAGAATACATATATTTTTATTGATTTCAGAGAGGAAGGAAGAGGGAGAGAGAGATAAACATCAGTGATGAGAGAGAGAATCATTAATCACCTGCCTCCTGCATGCCTCCTACTAGGGATCGAGCCTGCAATCCGGGCATGTTCCCCAGCCAGGTATTGAACAGCGACCTCCTGTTTCATAGGTCAGTGTTCAACCACTGAGCCACACCAGTTGAGCAAGTGTAACACTTTTATGTGAGATTTTTCCACCTGATTCTCATTAGTACTATTATTATTTTTCTTTCCCTGGTTCTATAGAGTTAATTTTCATGATTGTAATTAGGGCAGAATAGCCAACAAATCTTTTAAGACTTTTTATTTAGAAACAGATTACTCTTAAGTCTTTATACTGCTTTATTTTTTTTTTTTTTGGTCCACAATAAAAATAGCGTTATTATTTTATTTCAGTTATATAATCCATGCTTATTGTAAAAATTTCAACCAATGTATGAAAGCATAATGAAGAAAGTTGCTTGAAAAGCCACCCAAATGATATAATGATTAACATTTACATTTTTTATGGTTTGACCACTTTCTCATTATGAAATGTTCTTTTTTATTTCTAGTGATTATTCTTGTTTATTCTACCCTTTCTGTTCTTAGTAAAACTACTGCCAGCTTTCTCTTAGTTAATATGTTCATGTGTTTTTTTAATTAACTTTATTAGAGTTACAAAGATTAATAAGATTATATAGGTTTCAGGTGTACAACTCTATGATACATCATCTGTATATTGCATGTATTTCTTTGGGCAGCCTTCTACTTTCAGTCTTCTTGTGTTCTTATATTTATGATTTCTTGTAAACATCATATAATAGACTTTTTAAAAGTCTAGTCTGTAATATTGATCTTTTACTTGGAATATTTAACTCATTTACATTTATAATTATTTGCTGATATAATTGGATTTATATCTATCATGTTACTCTTTATTTTCTCTTAATAACCTATCTGATTAGGTTTGTTTTTCTCTTTTTATTGCTTTCTATTGAATTTTGGGTTAATTCAATTCTTTTTTCTATTCTATGTTTTTCTGTATTAACTTATTAGATATATATTCTTTAATTGATCTTAATGGTTACTCTAGAGATCCCAACATTTATCCTTGACTTATTATGGTTTAACATAATATATTAAACAAATAGCCTGATATTAGTTTTAACAATAACCTGATATTAATAGAATCTTAGGAGACTTTAATTCCATCTTTTATCATTCTTATTGTGACACATGTATCTAGAGATTCTTACCCTTCACTCAAGAGATTTGTTATTATTTTGTACAGTCAAGATCCATTTATATTTACCCACATATTTACTTTTTCCACTGTCTTTCATTTTTTCCTGCATATGTTTTCCACTTGAGAATATTTTTTTCCCCATTTGGGACTCTCTTTACTATTTCTTTTAGTGTCAGTATACTGAAAATAAATGTTCATAGTTTTTATTTCTTTGAAAATTCTTGATTTCATCTTTGTTTCTGAATATGATTTTTACTGGTTATAGACTTTCAGTACTTCAAAGATGTTATTCCAATGTCTTGTAGCTTCCATTTTTTTTCTGTTAGAAATGTCATCGGTCTTATTGGTGTTCCTTTGATAATTATTTGTTTTATTGTTTAAATGATTTTTAAATATTTTAAAGATTATTTATAATTCTGCTAACATACACCTAATGTAGAATTTGCAATCTTAACTATTTTTAAGTGTACAGTTTAGTGGCATTAAGTACATTCACACTGTTGTGCAACCATCACAGCCATCCATCTTTGTAACTCTTTTCATTGTTCAAGATTGAAACTCTGTACCCATTAAACAACATTTCCTCCACCCCCTGACTGCCATCATTCTTTCTGTCTCTATGAATTTGATTGCTCTAAGATCCTCAGATAAGTGGAATTGTACAGCATTTGTCTTTTTGTGACTAACTTATTTTACATAGCATAATATCCTCCAGGTTCACCCATATTGTAGCATGTGTCTTGCGAATTCCCTTTCTTTTTAAAGTTTGAATAACATTTTTATCTATATTCCACACTTTTTATTTATTAATCTGTTAATGGATATGTGGTATGCCTCTACATTTTAACTGTTGTGAATAATACTGCTATGAACATGGGTATATAAATATTTCTTTGAATTTCCACTTTCAGTTCTTTGGGTATATATCCAGAGTAGAATTGTTGGATTATACAATAATTCTATTTTTAATTTATTTTTAGTTACAGTTGACATTCTATACAGGTGTCCCCAAATATTATATACACATTTTAACAGCTAATAGCTCAATTTTGTCAATGAAATATATTTAATAGATACTGCCTTTATAATTATTCAAAGTGTGTATACATTTGGGGGGGGACACCCTATACTATTTTATATTCATTTCAGCTATATAACATAGTGGTTAGACATTTATATAATATATGAAATGATTCTCTTTGATAAGTCTAGTACTCATCTGGCACCATACATAGTTATTACAATATTGATTATATTCTCAATGCTGTACTTTTACATCCCATACTATATTTGTTTTGTTGCTACCTTAATCCTTAAACTTTTTCACCCAGACCCTAATACCCTTCCAGATTGGCAAATATCAGACTATTCTCTGTATCTATGAGTCTGATTTTGCTTTGTTTGTTCATTTCATTTGTTCTTTAGATTCCAAATATAAGTGAAATCACATGGTAATCTTTCTCTGTATGACTTATTTCACTAAGCATAATACTCTCTAGGTCAGTGATGGCGAACCTTTTGAGCTCATGTTAGCATTTTGAAAAACCCTAACTTAACTCTGGTACCATGTCACATATAGAAATTTTTGATATTTGCAACCATAGTAAAACAAAGACTTATATTATTGATATTTATTTTATATATTTAAATGCCATTTAACAAAGAAAAATCAACCAAAAAAATGAGTTTGCGTGTCACCTCTGACACGCGTGTCATAGGTTCGCCATCACTGTCCTAGGTGCATCCATGCTGCTGCAAATGGTAAGATTCTTTCTTTTTTATGGCCAAGTGATATTCTACTGCATATATGTACAACATAGTTTATCCAATTGTTTCTCAGTGGACACTTAGATTATTTCCAAAACTTGGCTATTGTAAATAATTCTTCAGTAAACCTAGGGGTGCATATATTTTTTTCAAGTTGATAATGTGTATTTCTTCAGATAAATACCCAGAAGTAGAATTGCTTGGCCATAAGGTGTGTTTTTAATTTTTTAAGGACTGGCTGCGAAACTGCTTTCCATAGTGACCATGCACCGCTTTACATTTTCACCAACAATGAATAAGCAAACTGATTTTTCCACGTCCTGGCCAGCACCTGTTATTTTGTGTTTTGGTGTATTGTTTATTTTATTGTAGCCATTCTGATACGTATGAGGTGATATCTCACTGTGATTTGTATAAGCATTTCTCTAATGATTAGTGATGTTGTGCATCCTTTCATGTGCTTATTGCTATTTGTATATCTTCTTTGGAGAAATGTATATTCCACTCCTTTGCCTATTTTTAATCAAGTTGTTTTTTGTTGTTGTTTACATGACTTTTAAGACTTTCTCTTTAGATTTTATATCACCCAAAACTAGAATGTTCCTGTGACATCTTTTGTAAAGGCCAGTGTGGCATAAAACAGAGTATCCCCTGCTTTCTAAAAGCCACTTCACTTTTATGAAAGATTTACGTTATTATGGTAATGACAGTTTTTTCATAAAAGTGAAAATCCTCTTCAGATTCCTTTTAATTATCTAAAACAGATCATTTCTCTTTCGAGATGAGAAGGCCCAGAGGTCTATACTTGTGAATGGCAGAAAGACCCACAAAACTTACAAAACTGTGTGGTTATTGAATTTTTGTAAATAAAATCTTTTCAATATATTATGGAGACTTGCTGTTGTTAAACTGTTATTTCAAATAATTATCTATTCATGGTTTTGGCTTCCAAAAAAAACAAAACAAAAAAAACTAACCACAAATCAGCTCCAAGTGCCCAAGTCCATATTCTACTGAGAATGTATCAGTAATTGTGTTTGCTGGACATTCAGAGATAAATTAAAAATAATGTATTTTCCATGAACAATAACCTAAAAATGATGACTAGTTTGTACATGTTATAGGTGCCATCTATGTGGACAGGCATTCAGAATCTAATGAATGAAATCAATGACACAATTCTTCAGGTCCTGTATTGCCAATACGCAACTTTAGTGTCTAAGGATTATAAATATTATGAGAAGGAAGAAAGTCATTGAAGGCTAGTTGAGCCACAAAGTAGCGATCATATGAGAAGGAAGCTAGAGGTAATCAGGGAAGTGGACACAACAGTACTTGACACTCAAGGCCATACTGGGCAGAGAGAGACTAATGCCAGCTGCACACCACAGGCTCCTGGCCAGATCTGCTTTGGGTATCTCTGAATGAGCCAGCAACCTGGCTTCTGTTGCCTGAGGTGTTCTGATGCCAGGTGAAAGGTTTTCCAATGCTGCTATCTTCATCTGATTTAATTCCTCAATTTCCTGTGCTGAACACTGGACCCAGTTCCTACCTGTGGTCTAGTTGAGTACTTTCTAGCTGAAATTAGGAACTGAGTTTAGTTGTTTAAATCATAGCTGAAACCAGACCTGGAGAGGAAAAGAAAGGCAGGGGGGGGGGGGAATTGACATTTATTGAGTAAGTTTTATGTCATCCAAGTACATTACACAAACATTTTTCTCACTTGGCCCTTATGACACGACTATAACAGAGATGAGACTCTAAACTGCAGGGAAGTTTGTTGAGTGATTATTTTTACACGATTACCACAGTTAATTACTATAGGGAAAACCAGTAGCGCAATTTATTTCTATATGTCTCGTAGAAACATTCTCTTTCTACTGTAGTACCAGGAGAAAAAAGTTTGCATGAAAGACATTACTAGGCAGAGCAAACATCATACAATTTTATCACCATTGTGAAACTACACAGTCATAGCTTTATGAAATGGAGATGAAACAACTCCTTATTAAAGCAACACCAATCGAACAATGACAATAGCCATCAGTACTGTTGCTTTGAATGTGACACCTCTGGCCATAGTGTGAAGGGTAGATGGTGGGGCTCATGGTAGCAGCTAGGAAAATGGCTATCAGCAACAGCCAGGGACTATCCGGGAAACAATACCAAGTGAGCTTTTATAGCAAAGAACAGATATTTGAGCTTAAGATGTGCATTCAGGAGGTTTACCATAAAGATGGGAACTAAAGCCAAGGGTGTAAATGAGATTTCTCAAGAAAGAATACAAAGCCAGGTCAGAAGAGAACCAAAAAACTTGGTTAATAAAATAAACAAATACAAAAAAATATTTTATCCCTGGCTGGTTTGGCTCAGTGGCCCATGGACTGAAGAGTCACGGGTTTGATTCCTGTCAAGGGTGCATACCTGGGTTACAGGCTCCATTCCCAGCCCTGGTTGGGGCACATAAGGGAGGCAACAAATCGAAGAGTCTCTCACACATTGTTGTTTCTTTCCCTGTCTCTCCTGCTCCCTTCTACTCTCTTTAAAACTCAGTGGGAAAAAATATCCTCCAGTGACAAAAATAAAAAATAACAGAGAGGCAGAAAGAGGATGAGCGTAAAGGGAGTTCTCAGAAGCAAGGACAGGGTACTTAGAGGAAAAAATGGCTCAACAGTTAAATAAAAGCTGCAAAGAAACCTAAGAGTTCATGGAATCTGGTGGTTAAGACATTGTAGGTGTCTGTGAGAGAGCTACACAACAGTGTAGATTAAGGAATTTGGTGTGTTGTAGGTTGGGTTCCTTGGAAACAAGCTCTGAGATAAAGATAGGATTATTGGGAGTGTCAGGTAGGGAGAGAAATTAAACTATGATGAGATTGCAACAGAGGCCTCGATAGAGCCTATGGATAGCACTCCAGCTGGGAAAGCCTTGCAGAATAAAGCCAAAGTGATGCAAAGTGCCTGGGCTTTTAAACCAACCTCAACCAGTCCTTGGAGAATGTAACCTAGGCGAGATCATTTCCTTCACCAAAAGGCAGTGCCCAGAGAGGGAGGCACCCATGAGCCTTCAGCAGGCAACCTTCCAGCAGCTGGAAGAGTGAATGGTTTCCTCCTGCAAGGGACCTGGGTTGGAGAGTGCGTCCCAGCGTCGCAGCAGAGAGTGGAGAAAATGAATGTGGAAGGCTAGGCTACTGTTTAAATACTTTGCTGTAAGGGATTTTGTTATTGCAGCCACTAATCTTCTTTTCCAAAGTCTTCCCCACCCCCATCTTCTTGCCAGCTGACTCCTTTACTGACAGATTTTCTTCAGAGATAGATACTTCATTGACTTATGTGCCCCTTTACTGTTCTTTATTAATTGTTACTCTTAATCTGTCTTATACTATAGAGGCAGATGGATGCCTAAGTGCATTCCTGTAGCCACCCTCATTAATGCATGTTTATGACAAATAACCATAGTGGACAGAATTGCCTTTTCCAGATCAGTTACCATTAGGAAAGAGGCTCCCCCTGAGAGCTCCACGTTAAGGAATTTAGAAATTACAAGCCCAGACTTGCTATATCCCTGCAAGGTTCTGACTGCATTGAAGAGTCTGGTTTTACATATTTCATCTGGGCCTTTACATTTAACTAGAAGATGCTACATAAATAGTATGATTATAAATATGAAATCTTACCGTAATTATATGCTCATGAATATAGAAAAAGGTTAAATAAAAACTGTTCATCATTTTGGCGATTATTAATTTACAGCAGCTCTGAGTATGGGGACGGGGAAAAATAGTTCCCAGGAGAGATTTGAGTCAACATGCATTTATATCATCATATCAACCACATTTATCACCCTGCATCCTTATGATCCGGGGTTCATAATGCAATATCAAATGTCTCTAGCAATCACCTGGGATGTGTAAACACTGGCAGTTTCATTATTATTTTTAGAATACATGGGACCCTCTATTTATTTCTCTTTTTAAATCATCAATAGAATAGTTTAATGTTATAAATGTCTTGGCAGGGTTTCTTTGGAACTATGTTAAATTTCCATTTAACCAAAAAACACCCCCCCCCCCGCATAAAAAAAAAAAAAAGAAACAACAGAAGCATGCACTACTTTATGGAGTTCTAACTGGAGATTGTTTGAAAAGGCAGTTTTGTTCTTGCTTTGAAAATACCATATAAGAGCGCGCGCACACACGTGCGCATGCATGCGCACAGTTCCATCTGTCAAATTGCCTGGAGAATACTTTTAACAAGGAATGAAGCCACATTAAAGGCCATAAAATATGCAGCAAGGGGAAGAAGGAGAAAGCCATCCTGCAGTTCATTGGCTTTGCCTACTGTGCAGTGCTCTCCTTGTGAACAAGACAGATGGGGTAGTTATTACTACATCAAGATGTCTGCCCTTGTGGACAGTAAGAGAATTGGAAAGAGAACCCTGGACTCCAGATTCCAGCTTCTCCCATGATTATTAGCGAAGGAAATGTGAAAAGTAAGGACATTTCCTTTCATTTTACGGAAGCAGATCAACTTTTTTTTCTACCAGGAAAAAAACACAAATTTTATTTGCAATCAAGAATCTATGACTCCATTAATATTATTATTAATTTGGCAAGTGAGAGAAGTGAATTTTAACTTACAGTTTTGCAGCTGTGTCTAAGGAAAGGCAGCACATTGTTAAAGGGTATGTTTATAAGCCAGATATTGACAATTGTATAACTGTATTATTGTTTACCAAAATGTGGGAGCAGGACAAGACAAGACATTTTGTTAGCATCCTCATTTGCACCTAACCTAACTTCCTAAAAAAACAGATAAGACAAAGCATTTAGACAGTGTTTCCCAAGGTAGATTTTTGCTTGGATTGTAATTTTGAAAAGTGTTCACTTTTCTGTCGAATAACACATTGAAAAACCATTATCTGGAACAAAATGCACATTGTTAAACTTATTGAAAGTGGTCTCCACCTGTGAATTATAGCAAATCTATCCAATAATTCTCTCCTGGTGCATTTCGAGGATAAGAAAATAACATCAGATGTTCTGACCAGTTTATAAGCACTTATGAAATAGGAATGACAATATTGAAAGATCTTGTTTATTAGGAACTAGAAGTTATTTGGTATTTCTAGGTAAAATGTGAAAATGTCCTCTATACCTCCCTAAATTTTGTTCCTTTATAGGAAAAAAAATGACAGTTTTTATTGCAAAGTAGCTAATTTATTTAAAAAACACTGTACAGTATTTTGCTTGATTTCCCTTATACAACTATGGAACTATTTTTTAATTAATGCCTAAAAAGTATAATAAGATAGAAAAACAATCTCTCAATAAAAATGTACTACCATTTGCAAAAATAATTCTAATTTAGTAATAGAAGTAAACAACTGATTTTAGAAATACTGGTTTTCTTTAAAAAGGTTTGGAATATAATGTCAATAAAGAGAATGTTGTTTTTCTTTTAAATAAAGAAAATATTTAACACTATGGCAGATAAACTGATTTTTAATAGGTTTTTAAAGTGTTTTTTAAAATTGGACATTGTTGTCCTTGCTGGGTTGCTCAGTTGGTTGGAGTGTTGTCCTGGTGCGACAAAGTTCTGGGTTCCATCCTGAGCAGGTGCATGTAGGAATCAACCAGTGAATGCATAAATGTGTGGAGCAGCAAATCAATGTTTCTCTCTCCTCCTCCTCTCCTCCTTCTTCTCCTCTCTCTCAAATCAATAATTTTTTTAAGTGGACATTGTTGTACAATCTAGTGAACAATAGGCAGCATACACATAGTTAATTGTCCTAAAGAAGATATATACAATTATGATGAAAATATGTAATAATGGTAATTCCAAAAGTCCTAGTCAATTAAAAAAGCTTAGAAAGAATTAATCTAAATATCTTGTCCAAACTTAGGAACTGTAAATTAGTAGTTATTTTAAAGTTTTATAGGTTAACATTCTGTTGTGAGGGAATGAAATAAAGATTGTTTCATATTGACAAACAGAGACAATTATTTAGAGAGAAAATAGATTGAAGTACCAATAAGTGTAATACTGGAGCCCTATGTTGAAGAAGATACAAAGAATTTCTGCAATGCTCAGTTGGGCTTAAACTATACTTGCAATATTTTGACTCTAATTTTTGAAAAGTTGAAAGAAGAGTTGGCTCTACCTCCTTTTTATAAACAAAAAGAATTCATTATTCTTGAGCTCAAAAATTAGATTTGAATAAAGAATCGAGTGAACCAACATGTTCCTTTGAACATATACATTCATCACAATATACTTCTGTGGAGTAAACCAGTTTAACACCTTAGATATAAACTATCTATATTGTTAACTAGAGGCCTGGTGCATGAGATTTGTGCACTGGGGGGGGGGGGAGAGGGGGGGTGTCCCTGCAGTCCAGGACCCCTAAGGGAATGTCCGCCTGTAGCGGAAGCGGGAGAGGCTCCTGTCACTGCCGTTGCGCTCCCCAGCTGTGAACCTGGCTTTTGGCTGAATGGCACTCCCCCTTGTGGAAGCATCATAGTGACTGGTCATTCTGTTCGTTCCGCCATAACAGTTGCTTAGGCTTTTATTATATAGACTAGAGGCCTGATGTATGAAATTCATGCAAGAAGAGGCCTTCCTTCCCCCATCTGCTGGCACTGGCTTCCCTCTGGCACCCGGGACCCAGGCTTCCCTCTGGCTGCTGGCAGGCATCCAGGACCTGGGCTTCCCTCACAGCCCCGGCTTTGTCTGGAAGGTCATCCAGTCTAATTAGCATATTACAGTTTTATTATTATAGATATGGTCTCCATATAATCCTGAGAAAGTGGGAGGTAGTCAATGGCTTGGGAATTGATCCAGAGTCTCTCTACCATTTAGATCTAATTCCTAGGGGAGTTGCCATTGTAGGATGAGATCTCAATAGGTTTGGGAAGAAAATAACAAAGAAAAAATACATTGAATATGTATATTCCTATTTAAGGCATGGAAAATTTAGAGAATTGTAGCAATGAGGACCACTGTACTCTATTTATAGATGAGGACACTTTAAAAAAAATTATTTGACTCAGATCATGTGGCCTCTTAAATGGCAAAACTGGGACTAGAATTCAGGTCTCCTGACTCTTAATCCAAAGCCCTTTAATGGAATCCTGGCAAGATTCCTGATGATACTTGATGTTCCCTGTTAGACATGCAATTAAGCTTATAATTGGTCCTTGTTCCACTTCTCTGTGAACTTGCCTTTCTTCAGACTCTATGAGAGGGCACATTATTTACCCAGGGACAGAGAAGAGAGTGTGAAAATTAAGCCAGTGAAGTAAGTTTTTGTTGTCCAGAAAACAAGGGTAATAATATGATTTGATTATTTATTATGTTCTGCTCATGTTTCCTTATTTTCATTAACTGAGTACCTAATTCATTTATCTTAGGTACAAGTGAATCCAAATGTATTATTAATTTTATTTCTAAATAATGGTGGGGAAATGTTGCAGGATTCCTGTGAATTTTGGCATTGTCACCCCCAACTTTCCTCTTTTTAAAGCCATAAAAACATTATTTTCTAGCACTAAAAACTACTTCCACTGATTTCTCAATACTGCACCTTATTTTATGCAGAGAAATATTATCTTTACTAAAATTGTAATTTTTTCCAAAGGCATTTAGCTTTACTCTGTCAGATTATGCATCTCTTCCAACAGAAGTTTTCCATCTCAGAAATCATTCATCCTGCTCTCTTAGCAGAGTTAATTGCCCGGATATTCCCCGCAACTCAAATAGGCTTAGTGTCTTTAGGTGGTCGTAAATAGGAGTTGCACTTATTTGTAGTAAAGTACACTGCAAAAGTTGAGGCTTAATATAAAATGACATAGTTAGCCGAGGATTAAGGTTGGGAAGGTCATGTGTATTTATCAAAAATCTAATAACCTGCTCAATTGTATTTTGTTTTAATTTTTTATCTTATAACTAAAGCCAAACAGTCATTGTTGAAAAGTTATAAAATATGTATAATCAAAGGTGAAGCATCATAATGTCTGTCACTTACAGACAGATAAAGCCAAGGTGACTAAATGTTGACAACTGGTGACTGCAGGAAAAGGATATAAGAGTAAGGTTTTCCATTGTCTATTTTATTTCTTATAGATATGGTCATTTCTGAACACTTAGAAAAGATTTTTATTGTTTTCACGTTGTTTCTTTGTATATCTCCATTGAATAAAGATGCTGTTTATCCAAACAACTTATAAAATTATCATTTTGTTCATAGTGCACTTTTTAAAAAGAATCTTTATTGTTGAAATTATTATATATGTTCTCTTACCCCTGGCGCCCCCCCCCCCGCCCCATTGACCTCTTCTAGCCCGCCCTGCCCCTTATATCCTTTTCCTACATATACCAGTTGTCAACATTTAACCACCTTGGCTTTATCTCTGTCTGTAAGTTACAGACATTATGATACTTCACCTTTCAATATTTCTATAGCTCTTAAAATGAGGACTATCTTTTCCATAACTACACCACCATTATCACACTCAAGAAAATTCACAATTATTCCATAACTAGAGGAATGAAATGCTTGCACTGGGGCGAGGGGTTCCTCAGCCCAGTCTGCGCCCTCCCACACTCCAGGACCCCTCGTGGGATGTCTGCCTAATCCGGAAGTTGGACATCCCTCTCGTAGTTTGGGACCCCTCACTCCTTACCGCCCACCTGCTCGCTCCTCCTTACTGTTGGGCTTGCTGATCCTTAGCGCTGCCAGAGGCAGGAGAGGCTCCTGCCACCGCCACTGCCCTTGCCCAACTTCTGGCTGAGCGGTACTCCCTGTGTGGGAGTGCACTGACCACCAGGGGACAGCTATTGCATTGAGCATCTGCCCCCTGGTGGTCAGTGTGCATCATAGCGACCAATCATTCTGGTCGTATCGCCATACCAGTCACTTAGGTTTGTTTTTATTATATAGATATTCACCATATTTAAAATTCTCCAATTGTCTCCCAAAAGCCATGAATGGCTTTTCTATTTTGCATCCAATCATTCTTCATGCATCTTGGTCGTTATATTCCGTAGTCTCACATCAGAAGCATCACATTAGTAGACATATAATGTCATTTTGTCCCACAGTTGATGATATTAAATTTGACCACTTTCTTGAGTAGGTGACAAATCCCTCCAACATTTTCTCCTTGTAATTGGTAAATAATATGTGGATTTCAAAATTGTGTAAATATTCCAATTCTAATACATATTTACTCAATAATTTTAGCATCACTTGATTATCTTTGACTGAATTACCATTAAGGATTGTAAAATGTGCATATTCTATCATTGTTCTACATTGTATTAGTATTCTTTGAAGAAGTTTCCCTTTTGATCTCTCTTTCACTCACTCACTACTGTGGGCTCATAGATTATTTTTAATTAAAAAAATTTAAATTTAACAAAAGTAATAGAAACTTAATTGTAAGTCTAGCTTGCTTTTGCTGGGCTTTGGAAAGAATTTGGGCTTTGGAAAATGTATGCATTTAGTAGCATTAACATTGTTCCATTCTTTTAATAAATAATAATTTTGCTGCTTTTCTGTTAGTCTGCCTGACATGTTGAAATTATTTCACAATTTATATTTATAAAAAATTTTTGAAATTTATGAGATTAAAAACTGCAGAATAAGTGTTATGTAGCTTGCTTTTTAAATTCTCCTAAGATTTGATTACTTTTTCTGAGTGATTCACTCACTAAGCATCGACAATTATTACTTTAATTGGTAATTCTACAATGTTTACTCTTTTTTATCTTTAATTTCTTTATTGGTTAAGGTATTACAAATGTGTTCTCATCCCCCCATTAACCTCCAACCTCTCCCCCCCGCCCCAACTCATGCTCTCATTTACTGAGTACTTTCCTGTATCTTCACCTCTTTTGGAGAAAACAAGACACTTTATAATTATTATTTTTCTATTTTTAGTTTTTTACACAAATAAAAATTACTTAATATTTTCTTCATCTTTTAATATAATCCAAAGTACTTAATGATGAGACATTTTAGAACATCAAAAGCTGATTTTTAGGAACTACCTGATCAGTAATGATTCTCTTTTAGAGGAACAGAACATCTCCTAAAAGATGAAAATTTCTATCTGGAAAGTTGCAGAAGATTTGGGTTAATTTTAATAAGAAGGTCTATTCTGGTGATTGGAAAGGAGTGTGTGTAGAGAATAAATACAGGTTTGTAGATAAACCATTGTGTGTTTGAATCTTGATGTATTCACTGCTTTGAGACTGTTTCCTTACCTGTGTAAAGGGATTCAAGCTGACAGTTCTTATACCATCTTATGAGATTCATGGTAGGCCCTCATCTAATTAATGTAGCCATCATGATTATCATTATCACCATTATTTTCCTTACATTGCCTTTAATATTATTAGCCCTTGAATTGATTGAAGACACTAAATTTGCAAACAAAGGTTCTCAAAGTACGAGTCTTTGTTATATAATTGAGTTAAAGGTGACCTCTGTAATTTTGGCTCCTATATTGGTCATTTCTTCACAGCAAGTTAGAATCTGCCAGCTCAAAGCTAGCCAGTGCCAAACTCCAATTCTTATACATTCAGTTGCTTTCAATAGAGACCCCAAAGCATAGTTTTAACCATTTAGAGCCTACCTGCTTTGCATGGCCCATAAAACTGCACCTAATACATAGTAGCCATAGGTAATACAAACCTGTGGCTCAAAAGAGCTGCTACCCTTGCAGCTGTCTGACTCAGAGACTCCACATCTTGCTGCTGCGCAGTATCACCTAGACATAAAAGCCCCTTCTCCAGTTTCCCTCTCCCCAAGAGGTCCCGTGCCCTGTTAGCCTTCTGGGTGGTGGTCCCACACCCCTGTCTCTGGAAGGTCTCTCACTGGGAGGCACTTCAGAACCCTTTGCAAACCCACCCAAGTGCCACCCGCGAAAGCTTGTTGTGAAATACGGCTGCCTTGTGGTCCTGACTTTCCCTTGATCAGCCCTGATATGCTTAAACCCACCGGTCTTATACTCCAGTTGAAGTTGAGTCTCTCAGGCCTCTTGTGTTTTTTTAAAGGCTGATGGGAAGGGAAAGAAGGGGATTTTTGCTGCATTTATTTCACAACCTCGCCCCAGAGGATTTGATTGTGGACTCACATTGCACTTGGTCAGCAGGGAACCTGTGTTTGGTAGAAACTGCCTTACTTTATTTCAGGAGGCAAAATATCTGTCCAGGGCTTTCTGGTACTGTTTTGGGTGCTAAATTGCTTGAGGAGGGCCATGTTTGTCTCACTGATACCATAGAAGGAACATGTCCTGAGTTCTAGTAAGGAATTTTGCATTGATTACTTCACTCAGTCCTATTTAGAAAAGAATAGCCCTATTTTATTGAGACGGTAAATGGCATAATAGAGCTAGAAACTGGTAGAGATGGAATTTAAACCTGGAAGTTATTCATAGGCCATGTTCTTGCCCTCTCATCACCATTCTGTTTTAGCTATTCCAGAGCTTGCAATAATCTGCAACTAAGTATTTTATGGGAACTGTGATCATGAATCAAACCTATTTTTTAAAATATTTCTGCCAGTTTTTACTTCTTTCTCTTTTTGTATTGTCAATTCGTCAAGCATCTTATAAAATTGAAACCTGGAACTATTTAAAACAAATTGCCTACTTTCAAAAAATTGCCTTTATGTGTTAGTCTTATACAAAGTGTTAGTTTATTCATAGGCTGCTGTTTGAGTGAGTTGCTTAGAAATATTGAATAAGAGAGAGAGAGAGAGAGAGAGAGAGAGAGAGAGAGAGAGAGAGAAGGCTATTTTTATTCAAAAACAACACACTGATGGATCTGTTATTTGTGAAAGGCAAAGCTACCTAGGGGTAGTTTATGAGAGAAATAAGGCGCAGAAAAAGCTAACCTGTGTTACTTAGTAAACTATCAGGTATTACAGATTTAACTCTTGGCAGCTTGAAAAGAAAAAAACACGTAACTGGCTGCTGGAAACTCAGTAAAACGTACATAGGCAGGAGTGAGTTCTTGGGACTTTTAATAGCTTGAAAACAAAAGGACCAAGAAAAAGATGATCAAATGAGAAATTCCTTAGAGAGGAACAACAGACTATTATTACTATGCCCCAAACAGCAGTTGTTAGGTTACTGGGTATAGTACAAAATCCTGATATTGAACAATAAGAGGTTTTGAGAGATCAGACTAAAAGCAAGGTAGCAGTATAGCAAGTGGTCACTATGGTAACCAGAAGTTAAATGTTGCTGATGGGGAGGAACGCTGTTAGATTAGGTTGAGGTTATGTATAAAAGCCATAGAGAAAGAAATCAAGTTGCTTTATTTTCATCTATTTATTTCTGACTTGGAAAAGGAAAGATATAGGGATAGGCACTAGCTAGGAAATATCACAATATAAATTACATAGTTTTCCCTGGCCTTTTTGAGGGTAGCAGAAGGCAGCAGAGGTGAGGGTAAAGACAGTAATTAAAGGTGTTAGTCATCGAGGGGGACAGCCATGTGCTTTCAGCAGGTGCACTGTAAGCCCAGGATCAGGCCATCTGTACAGTCTCAGAATGGACACAACATGAGAGAGCATAAGATTAAAATAAAAACAGGAAGCACACTTCCAGAAAGTTAATTGATTTGACTTTTGTGTTCATTTTTTTCAATTGCTTTCAGTATTTACATTTTTATTATGAAAGGGGAAACAAGCTACTTATTAGTTAATATCTGTGATAGATAACTTATATCTCATTTAATTTAATGAAGAACTAGTTATTGAAGACATAAAGTCATATTTTGGCAAAAACAGTTTCCTTTGTGTACAATGAATTTTCAAGATGCCAATCATCAGAGGAGAAACTGGCTGCTGGTTTATGCTATTAAATGAGGACCTATTATTAGGCAAAAAAAAAAAAAAAAATGCCTGGTCATCTGTTAGTCAGAATTTGGTTTCATAACTACCCAGTGTTCACAGATATAAGCAACTTCAGAAAAGACCTCTAATACACAGAGAAACTGAGTGGGGACAATAAACAAGGCATGAGAGGTTATGGGTTGTACTGTATGATTGGTCAGTTTTTTAATTAGAAGGAGAAAAGTATAATGAGTTTTGATGGCTATAACACACCAAAGATTGCTGTATTAGTCTGCCAGGGCTGTCATTACAAAATATTAAAGTCTGGGTGGCTTAAAGGTGAGAAATGTATTTCTCAGTTTTGGAGGCTGGGAGGCAAAGATCAAGGTGCTGTTGGAGTTGGTTCCTCCGAAGTTTTTCTTCTTGGCTTGCAGATGGCCGCCTCCTCTCTCTGTCCTCACATGGCCATTTTTCTGTGTATGCACGTCTCTAGTGTCTCTTCCTCTTCTTATAAAGACACCAGCCCTACTACATTAGGGCTACTTATGACTTCATGTAACCTTAATAACTTTTATAAAGACCTCTCTTCAAATGTAGTCACATTGGAGAGTAGGGTTTCAACCTAATGGATTGAGGGGCAGGGAGAAAATTATATCTATAAAACAATTGCCACTCCCCAAAACAGAGCACACTAGAAGTATCCATTCATAAATTTACACAAAAATATTTATTAGGCATTAACAATGTGCCAGACACTGCACTAGGCACGGGAGAAGTGCAGTGAGGAAAGGCAGACGGATCTTATTCTGAAGATTAATGGGGCCATTTAAACAATTGTGTTACATTAGGTGAAAAGTGAGTTCACTGAGCTACATAGGAGCATGTAGCAGGATTTCCAAATCTGGTCTTGCTAGATCAAGTATAGAACTCATCCAGTTAAATGTGAACTTCAAATAATTTTTTTAGTATGCACATGTTCCAAATATTGCATGGGACATCCTTATACTATCCATTGTTTACCTGACTTTTCAGTTTAACTAGACCAGGGGTGGGCAAACTTTTTGACTCGAGGGCCACAATGGGTTCTTAAACTGGACCGGAGGGCCGGAACAAAAGCATGGATGGAGTGTTTGTGTGAACTAATATAAATTCAAAGTAAACATCATTACATAAAAGGGTACGGTCTTTTTTTTCAATAGTTTTATTTATTTCAAACGGGCCGGATCCGGCCCGGGGGCTGTAGTTTGCCCATGGCTGAACTAGACACTCTGGTTTTTATTCTTTTATTTATTTACTAGAGGCCCGGTTCACGAAAATTCATGCACTCAGGGGGGTGCCTCAGCCCAGCCTGCGCCCTCTCACAGTTCAGGAGCCCTCAGGGGATGTCCAACTAATGACTGAGGCCCGCTCCCCCTGGGGTGGGCCTCAGCCATTAGTTGGACATCCTTAGCGCTGCCGTGGAGGCAGGAGAGGCTCCTGCCACTGCAGCTGCACTGGCCAGCCATGAGCCAGCTTCCACCTGAGCAGCACTCCCCCTGTGGAAGCGCACTGACCACCACAGGGCAGCTCCTGCATTGAGTATCTACCCCCTGGTGGTCAGTGCACACCATAGCAACTGGTCATTCTGCCCTTAAGGGTCAATTTGCATATTACCCTTTTATTGTATAGGATAAATCTGGCAACACAATAATTCCATTCATGAGAATTAAGAAAGCTCCACAGAGGAGGTGAGATGTAATCTAAGACCTGAGGAAATGAATAAGGTTAAGAAAAGAAAAGGAAGCCAGAAGAAAAGATTCCTGCAGAAAAGAAAGATGCTAGAGACCAGCAGTGAAAGTACAGATCACCAAAATGTAGAGTAGTTGAAAACCTGTGGTGAGAAGCAGACACTTGGCAACAGTTACTCTAGAAATAAAGCACAGAACAAGCATGAGGAGAAAAAGATGGAAGAAATAATGCCCAATTTCACTAAAGTTATTCAGTAGAGGAGCAAGCTCAAGGGGATACACCAACCATGACTAACTAATCACCAAGTCTTGCGATTGTAATTCTAATTTATTTATTTACTTAATCTTTTACTATGTTGACTTCTTCCCCTCTCTACCTCCTTTCTGGCTGTACTTTCTCAAGAACCCCTGATTGGTTTCCAAACACTCTTCAAACTATTCTTCACTGAGCAGCAAGAATATAAAAGAGGTCTGATCAGATCCTTCCCTCACATAGGATCCTCAGGACATTGCCAGATGAACTTCATCTTGTTTAAATCAGTACAAATTATTCATAAAATGATGCTAAGATTTAGAAAGGTGATGGAGATTTTAACACAATTTTAAAAAAGCAAGAACAAAAGTATGAAAACTGTATGTGTGTATGTGTGTGTTTATGCAATTTTTGTGCCATAAAAACTCAGAAGGAAAACTGCCTAAAATCCTTCTAAATCATTTAAAGCAGAGTGGAGCTAAGTATGTGAAATAATTAGAATTATAAGTTACCAACTTTTGGTCAACATTGGAGCAATTTTCTTCAAAAATTGTGCATTTCCCTATGAAAGACTAAACATCAAATAGTCTAAGACACTTAATAGTGTTCGGAATTAAGATTAGATTTCAGTTTTCTTGGTCTTAATATACTATACTTTATGCTATTTTGTATGCTATATATAACAAACTAACAGAATATTTCCAGTAAAATGATTTCCAAACCAGTAGTAATTTTAGAGGAAAATACTTTTATATCACCTTGGATTATATGGTCAGTAGAGATTTTGTATATGTATGTGTGTATGTTTATAAATGTTGTGAGATATCTCAGCAATGTCTATGAATAATTTTGGGGTATGAGAACTATTCATTTAATAATAGTTACCAAATTCTGTACTAGAATGGTCAGTCATTCTCAGATTAAAACAGAAAAATATTGACTATTATTTCACAGAGATATGACATAGATCATTATTCTAAATCTTGGTAACTGAAAATATAATGATAGTAATGCTTTTACTTTTTTCAATCATTTTGTTATTGTTTAAAGAACATAATTTTAATGTATAAATGACAAAGTTTTAAAAATATGATATGTTTTATGTCTGAATCAAAAGAGAATATTGTGATAGAAAGCAGAGTCTGGACTTGGTTATTATAACCTGCCAGCATGTTATTTAGAACACAGGTGTTGCCATAGAAGACATTTCATAAGAAAGATGATTCATCATTTACATGCCTCCCCCCACCCCATTTGTAATATCTAGTAAAGCATGAAAATGCTTTGACTTTTCTTTCCGGTGAAATTTAAAAAGAAATTTGAGTCACCAGCTAGCTAGGAAAGGATACTTTTAGAGGAGAGATTTCTTAAATTGTCTGTATTGGTCAGGGTCAGTGTCCTGATGAGTCCTCAGAATGAGCTTTGACAACTTCCCACAATAAATGCCAGAGCATGCTCTCACATCCTAAGGAAGCTGGAAAAGATTTGCTGAGGGAGTGACATTCCAACTGCCTCAAGATTGAATGATTAAGATTTCTCCAAGTGAAAAAAAAACCAAAAAACACACACCCGAAGATCATTCCTGTCAGAGAAATGCCTTTGCAAAAGCTTGGAAGAATGTAAAGGCATTGTGGCTATGTGTTGGGTGGAAGAAGTTGACAACATTTACAACATTTATAGGGTAGGCTGTGTGGTAACCAATTAGAAAGATATTAAAGAAGTCAAAGGAAGGAAAGGAAGCATAACCCAACATTTCATCAATGATTACAGAGACCAGGGGCCACATTTATGCCGGAAGCCGGTCCATCCTTGCTGCTTGACACAGTTGCTGCAGGATAGAAACATCTGCACAGCATATGTTTCAAAGGACCTGGCGTATATAGCATACTGTTCTTAATATGTTTGCTCCCCTTAGCGCTGTGTGTTTTAACCAAGGTCACCTCCCCGAGAAAGGTTGTTTCCCCAGGTAGGAATTTTTCCCTGAAGTTAGGGAGGGGATGAAACTCCTTAACTAAGTGCCAGGCGGGTAGTTAATCACTTTAACTACAAACAATCATGTTTAAGCTACATAATCTTTACTCCCTGGAATGGAGATAAGAAACGCCCTAACCTTTGTAATAGAAATTGACAGGATTAAAATCAACTGGTATAAATACGGATGTAACAAGACAATAAACAGCAGAACCTCTCTGGAGATCCAGACCAGAACTTGGCTGGAGATTGTGGCTAGAGATCCTGGCAAGGCTGCTGATCAACTGAACGCTGTCTCCGTGTCATTCCTTCTTCGCCGACTCCGTCCACACCTTTGGGAACCCCTGGACCTGCTGGGGTTGGACCCCAGCACATTTAAAGATATGACTCGTTTGTGACACTGAGCGTGGCAAATGATAGAAAACAAGAGTGAAGGATGGCCCCAGAGGTTCAGTTTAAGAGACCAGATGAGTTGTCAATTCGTTAACTGAAAGATGGCAGTACATTAGAAAGGCTAGATTTGGGGGAGAACACAATGAGATGATGCATTTCACATTGTTACGAGTTTAAAGGACAGTGAAAGTAGTTAGTCAATAAGAAAGTCTGTAGCCGAAACCGGTTTGGCTCAGTGGATAGAGCATCGGCCTGCGGACTGAAAGGTCCCAGGTTCGATTCCGGTCAAGGGCATGTACCTGGGTTGCGGGCGCATCCCCAGTGGGAGGTGTGCAGGAGGCAGCTCATCGATGTTTCTAACTTTCTATCTCTCTCCCTCTCTGTGAAAAATCAATAAAATATATTTAAAAAAAAAAAAAAGTCTGTAGAGGGGGAGAAATTCTCTGGGGAAAACAATCATAGGAGGCTTACCTTAAATATAAACTTTTAACAAGAGAAAATCTTTGCCTCTGATTTTCAGGTTAAATGATTGTATATATTTACTCTCTATTTAAAAGTTAGAAATTTCTAAAAAGTATGATAAAGTATTCTTTAATTTCTTTACTCTGCCCAAATATATCTGTTATAATCTTTATAAAACAAACCATCACTACTCAGGATAACTGAGACAAGCAGGAAAAATTAATTAGTCCAGCTATATTTCTTTTAATATGGAGAAAATATTTAAAAAATATAAATAGCACATTTAATCTAAGAAGCTAAAAAGGTTACTCTAATTATCTGGTACATTCATTTATCTATCATTCCCCCTCCTTTAACACTGCTTGCTCTGAACCGCAACACACACATACAACACAGCAATACATTTAAATACATTTAATGAGTTATTGTCTACTGTCCTTAAAAACTAAGCAGATGGTCCAGAAGAATAATGGAATTATTTTACTTTTCTGATTCAGATTAGATTTGGCTCTTGGTTGAGAGTCAGTCTAGGTCAGTGGTTCTCAACCTTGGCTGCACATTAGAATCACCTGGGAATCTTTTTAAAATCCTGATTTTAAATTCCGGAGGATGAGGCCCAGAAATCAGGATTTTAAAAAGATTCCCAGGTGATTCTAATGTGCAGCCGAGGTTGAGAACCACTGGTCTAGGTAGACAGTTGTTGCTACTTAATGAGAACCCAGGTGTATTTTTGTCTCTGCAGACGCTCATTTCTATACCTTGTTTTGTTATACATATATCTAAAACAATGTGAAATAGAAAGAAGATTTGTTCTGACAGCATCCATATGTTAATCTCACTATAAATGCTAGAAGTGGATTAAGCTCTAATTAGGTTCACAAACAAAGTAAAACATTGAGTTTATATTACTAAAATAATTATTTGGTCTGTGGCATCACATCTCAATAAGAAAAAGAAATAAGATCTAAGGTTTGGTGCAAAAGTTCAAGGTCAGTCAATAGAATTGTTATCAGGAGGCATTTCCATTTGAAAGGGTTCATTATTGACAATGGAGAAAAAATCTTAGAAATATTTTTCATATCATTTATTCATGTTATTATAAATATCACTTCCCTGGAAACTCATAACCAAATGAGACCTTAAGTTCTATTAACCCTGTATTAGTGGCAAAGAATTTTTAAAATTTGAAAATGTGACCTTTATATAATTATTTACAAGGTTCTTTTCTAATGGACCCACCTGTTCAAAAATCAGGGCCATTAGTAAACTTCCAAAAATATCTGGGTTATTCATACATTGTTCTGGAACTATACCTGAGAATGAGTCTATTTATCTACATGAGACGCTTCCTATAACTGAAAAGTTAGAAAACTATGATATAAGCTCTTGTCCAAGAAAGAAGTTTCCAAAGATGATGTTTGAAGGCAATGATTGGTGAAAAGTAAAAGTGTTCCCTATTAGTAAGCCCTTGAGTTAAACACATTAAACCAACTGGTTTTGTAAGCATATATCAAGGGAGGAACAAATGAAGAGAATAAAAACACCTTAAATTTTACTTTGCTATTTAAAACTGACAAAGATTGGAAATAAACTGAATATATCTGCTGGCAGTGGTGCAAAGAAATGGATATTCACATATAATACTCTGGTCAGTCTCAGTTGGTACAAATAATTGAGCAATTTTACAATATTTATCAAGAAGAGTAAAAGTGTTCAAATACTTTTCACCTAATAAAAGCACAATAGTTTATATTTGAGGTTGTTAATTGAGGCACTAATTATAATTTGGGGAAATGTTGAACTATATACATTTCTAAGAAAAAAGATTGATTAATAAATTGGTAGACATATTCACAACATAATATTTCAGTCTTCAAAAAGTATGTTTCAAGGAATGTTTAATGATATGAGAAAATGTTCACAGTGTAATGCTAAGTAGAAAAGCATGACACAAAACAATGTATTTAATCTTAATAATATGTGTGTGTTGTGTGTGGGGGGCGGCGGGGGGAGGTGTATGTGTCTGTCTGTATTTAGAGTGCAACCTTAAGTGAAAGCAAGGGCTCTACTATGTAATAATGCTTTACTTCTGGATGGTAGGAGAATAGTGAATTTTCTTTTCTTATACTGTTCTATTTTTTCCCATTCTTAAAATAAATATGCATTACTTTTATATTCTGGGGAAAAAGCATACAGGAATTTTGAGTAGCAAAATTTTGGTTGAGCAGAATTCTATGTCCAAAATGTCTGAACAGTTCTTCTCTCCTTACTCTTACTCTGTTCTCTCTGTGCCAGTATAAAATGTTCATTAGAAAAGTATCACTCAGCCCTAGCCAGTTTGTCTCAGTGGATAGAGTGTCAGCCTGTGGACTGAAAGGTCCCAGGTTCGATTCCAGTCAAGGGCACATGTCTGGGTTGTGGGCTTGATCCGCAGTAGGGGGCATGCAGGAGGCAGCCAATCAATGATACTCTCTCATCATTGATGTTTCCATCTCTCTGTCCCATTCCCTTCCTCTCTGAAATCAATAAAAATATATTTTTTTAAAAAAGAAAAGTATCACTCAGATATATTCCACATGACCTGGTGGTTAATAGTATACTCTTGCCTGGCCAGTGTTGCTCAGTGGTTGAGCATCAACCCATGCACCAGGAGGTCACAGTTTGATTCCTGGTCAGGGCACATGCCCGAGTTTTGGACTCGATCCCCAGTTGGGAGCATGCGGGAGGCAGCTGATCCATGTTTCTCTCTCATCAGTGTTTCTATTTCTCTCTCCCTCTCCCTTCCTTTCTCTCTAAAAGCAATAGAAACATATTTTTAAAAATAGCATACTTTCATACTTTATATTTTCATCCTCACAAATGTTCTTTGATTTAGTTCCAGTATCAGTTTGGGATGGCATAAAGTGCTCTCTCTTTTCTATTAGGACTGCTTCTCCCAAACAAGTTATTCCTATCATTTCCATATGATAACCATCATATCAATTTTTCAAAATACTTCTGAAATATTATTTAACTCTTTGGGTTCAATTTTTAGGTTCAAGTTATTTATGTTCATATGTCTACTGATTAAATATATTCAGTCATTCATTTTTCTGGGTATTTATTTCTGACAATTTAGTGGGTAACCTATTTGTTTTGTTCTTTTGGTTATGTCACACATTTTAATTGAATATCTAATTTTATACTTTTATTGGGTAATTTTGCTTGCATTTGAAATTGCAGTTTTAAGTCTTTTGCAACTGGTTAGTGAAAAATTTCCATCTTTGCCTCTATTCATTAATCTGTCCAAAAGAATTTCACATCATATGTCTGTCTTGGATTAGAAATACAAATAAAAGACAGAGTTCTAATTAAGAATTAATGCCAAAAAAAAAACCCCACAACAAAATACCAAAAAAAGGATTAATGCTACTTCAAGAGATTGACAAGGAAACAATTGTAATAGGTCTACACCAGATTGGACCCTGGGTTCTATAGACACTGGAGATGACACACCTAACTTTTGGTTGGAAGCTAAAGAGGGGATTGTATTAGTTTGCTAGGGATCCCACCATAACAAAGTACAAACGGATGACTTAACAGAAATTCATTTCCTCATAAGTCTGGAGGCTGGAAGTACAAAATCAGTGATTATCAGGGTTGGATCCTTTTGAGAGCTATTGGGGAAGGATCTAATCCAGGACTCCCCCCTTGACTTGTAGATGTCTTCTCTGTGTCTCTTCACATTGTCCCTCTATGTAAGTCTCTCTTCAAGTGGCTTTCTTTCTGTAAAAATAGGACTCTAGCCCAGCCAGCATGACTCAGTGGTTGAGCATCGATCTATGAACCAGGAGGTAACAGTTCCAAGTCAGGGCATATACCCGGGTTGTGGGCTCAATCCCCATTGTGGGGCATGCAAGAGGCAGCCGATCAATGATTCTCTCTCATCATTGATGTTTCTATCTCTCCCTCTCCCTTCCTCTCTCTGATATCAATAAAACATATTTTTAAAAAACAGGACTCTACTCAAATATGACCTCATCTTAACTAATTACATCTGCAACAATCCTATTTCCAAATAAGGCCACATTCTGAGGTACTAAAGATTAGGGCTTCAACTCATGAATCTGGGAAGATACAGTTCAGGAATAATAGACACAGTAGAGGAGTTTTTTTTTGTTTTGTTTTGTTTTTATAAGGATCATCTTTAGGTTTAATTGATAATGCTTAGAAGAGTAATCCAGGAGAGACAGTAGTTCAGGAGAAGAAACAGGTAATGTAAAGGCCTAAAGGCATGGAAGGTACAGTGTGAGAGGAGACTGAAATCTTGGCAGCTGCCTATATGCCTGGCTCTGCAATACTGTGGGGTTGGTAGCAAAGGTGGCAGGGAGCCAGTGAAGAATCTAACACAAGTTTAGATTTTGAATTTTGGAGATGATTATTCTAGTAGCTCTCTGATCTTTGTGAAGCGCCTTTTGCCTTTCAGCAGAAGCCCATCATTTAGGCATGCTCTTCATTGAAAGAGCTCACTGGCCTTCTTTGAAACTTTTCAGTCCTCTTTGCAAAATGTTTATTACTCATTTTATTCTCTTAATTCTCTCAAATCCTGGTGCCTGTCATCATCTGCTAAATAATTTAATTCAGTAAAAATTTTAACTAAAAAAATTGCAGCCAGGGAATCTATTACTTATAGGATGAATAAAGGTAAGCATTTAAATACTCAGAATGTTTAAAATTGTTGTTTGAAATTATACTTTTAATCCCATATTGTAGAATAACAGTTAAAAAAAATTCAGAATCATAACAAAACAGTTCAGTTTTATTTTTTTAAATAAATCTTTATTGTTCAGATTATTATAGTTGTTCCTCTTTTTTCCCCCCATAGCTTCTCTCCACCTGGTTCCCACCTCACCCTCTGCCCTTACCCCCTGCCCCCCCTCCCCCCCGCCCATGGTCCACATCCATAGGTGTACGATTTTTGTCCAGTCTCTTCCCAAACCACCCACACCCCGTTCCCTCCGAGAATTTTCAGTCCACTCCCTTTATATGCCCCTGATTCTATTATATTCACCAGTTTACTCTGTTCATCAGATTTTTTATTCACTTGATTTTTAGATTCACTTGTTGATAGATATGTATTTGCTGTTCATAATTTTTATCTTTACCTTTTTCTTCTTCTTCCTCTTCTTAAAGGATACCTTTCAGTGTTTCATATAATACTGGTTTGGTGGTGATGAACTCCTTTAGCTTTTTCTTATCTGTGAAGCTCTTTATCTGACCTTCAATTCTGAATGATAGCTTTGCTGGATAAAGTAATCTTGGTTGTAGGTTCTTGCTATTCATCACTTTGAATATTTCTTGCCACTCCCTTCTGGCTTGCATAGTTTCTATTGAGAAATCAGCTGACAATCATATGGGTACTCCCTTGTAGGTAACTAACTGTTTTTCTCTTGCTGCTTTAAAGATTCTCTATTTGTCTTTTGCCCTTGGCATTTTAATTATGATGTGTCTTGGTGTGGTCCTCTTTGAATTCCTTTTGTTTGGGGTTCACTGCACTTCCTGGACTTGTAAGTCTATTTTTTTCACCAGGTAGGGAAAGTTTTCTATCATTATTTCTTCAAATAGGTTTTCAATATCTTGCTCTCTCTCTTCTTCTAGCACCCCCATAATTTGGATGTTGGTATGCTTGAAGTTGTCCCAGAGTCTCCTTACACTATCTTCATATTTTTGGATTCTTTTTTCTTTTTGCTTTTCCAGTTGGGTATTTTTTGCTTCTTCATATTTTAAATCTTTGACTTGATTCTTGGGATCCTCTTGTCTGCTGTTGGATCTCTGTATAATATTCTTTATTTCAGTCAGTGTATTCTTAATTTCTAGTTGGTCCTTTTTCATATCCTTGAGGGTCTCACTAAATTTATTGGCGGTTTCTAGAAAATTCTTGAAAAACTTTATAAGTGTGGTTTTGAACTCTATATCCAGTAGTTTGCTTTCGTCCATTTCTGTCATTTGTGACCTGTTTCTTTGTCTCCGCATTTTGGCTGCTTCCCTGTGTTGATAGAATGGCTTTCTGTGCTAGGTGTCCTATAGGGCACAGTGGCTCAGCCTCCCCAATTACCTGAGGTGGACACTCTTGGTGCACCCTTTTGTGGGCTTTGTGCACAGTCTTGTTGTAGTTAAGCCTTGATTGTTGTTGGTATCACTGGGAGGAATTGATCTCCAGGCCAATTGCCTGTGAGAATCCGCTGTGTCTGCGGTGGGAGAACTCCTGTGCTGGAGACACCCTTTTGGGGCAAGACTTGCTTCAGTGGGGCTTTGGTGCTCACTGAGTCTGCCCCCTGAGTGTGTCCCTTATGGATCTGAGGAGTTATAATCTTGGATGGTCCCACTCTGACCACTGGGTACACTGGCTCTTGGATCTCTAAGGAGGTGCTAATTTAGCCTCTGCCTGAGGCTACCCAGCAGGAGCTATGGAGAGATCTGCAGATTCCTCTTCCTTGTTTGGGGTTTGGAGGTGCCCAGATGAGGCCCAGCTGTGAAGCAATGCAAACTGCTGTGGGGCCTTGGGCCTTCTTTTGGAAGTTCTGGGTCTCTCTGACCCAGCTGCAGTTTGTTAGGTAATTTTAGATTGCAAAGGGCCAGGCCATTCATATGCAAAAGCCTCTTCACACAGCTTGGGTGGGGCGGGGTTTCAGGGAATCAACAGGGCGGAGCAAACAGCTATGGCTGATCCTCAGCCCTGCCCTAAGAGGCCCCGGGTCTCAGTGTCCCTAAGTATTCACTGCAAGCACCTCTGAGAGAATGCCGCCCTTGAGTTCCGCCCAATGCCAGACAGTCCAGTTTCTCCCCGTGTGAGTTTGGGTCCCCAGAGACTCACCTGGACCTGGAGTCCAGAGCAGTCGGGAGCTTGTGTCTCCCTCCCAATTAAAAAAGACAACCACGTCCTCCATTGCCAGCTCTTTCTGTGTGCGCCTCCATACTTCTGCACTCTACTTCCCACCTCCTCTGAGTCTCCGTGTGCTTTTCTCTTTCCTTCTAGTTGTAGCATTTCCACTCATCCAGCCTTCCTGTGGTGCGGGATGATGTCTGTTTTGTCTTTTAGTTGTATTTTTGAAGTGGTTGTGAGAGGCAGCAATTTCAGGTGTTTACCTATGCTGCCATCTTGGTTTCTCCTAAACAGTTCAGTTTTAAATGCACCTCTGATTCCACCCTGGGAAGCTTTCATGAGTGCATTCTCCCATGTTTTTAAGCTCCTTCCAGCTTTAAACTTGTTCAATTAATATTCCTTTTACTTTGACTCTTTTTTCAGCCTGAGGGTGACATCAAGCAAGCTTATTTGTTTCATAAATCTCTTAAAATCTTTCCAATTATAAAGTAACTGCCTAGATTTATACCCAAAGCAACTTAATTGATTAAAAGATTGCCACTACAAGTCCTGTTTATTTAGTTGAGTTTTAGAATTGTAGCATTTGCTCTAAATAGAAGACACAAGTACCACCATCATCAGCATTAATTAAAATATTAATAAATATAGATAATGCTAGAAGTTATCTATAGTTATGATTGAAGAATGAGTATAAAACAGCATGAAATGCCATTTAAAAGCGCTTTCTCTAAGTTGTTTATATCAGTTTGAAAACACAGGTCTTTCATCATGTCTTGTGAAGGGCACCATATTGACATTGTGTCACAACACAAAAGGCAAGGTATCCCTAAGATGAGAACTACATGGAAAATGTTTTCTTGCTAGCTCCCAATAAATGCATCTTCTCAAATCTTGAAAGAAGGTGTGGAGTGAAATGCTTCATACAAAGTGGACTTTTTTTTTTTACAAAAGTAAATATTTACCATCTTGTACCCAAATTTTCATTAAATAAAATATTTGATTAAACTAGTACTTCTAAATGTACTATATACAACTCAATAAGTCATGTTGAATAATTAATATTTGTCTTAATAGCTCAGTCATCATTAAGAATATAAATCATTATCTTATACTACAGCATAAAAAATATCTCAGGAGATATTAAGGTATAAGACCATCTTATGAGTAATTTATGTAAGGGTGAGATAAGTGATCAGCCAAACCTAAGATTGTATTAATTAAGTAGACTTTATTTGACTACTTCTGTTCTATTCCCTTATTCTGTCTCTCTGTGAACAAACCTTCAGATATTATTCCAGTAACTTATTATTTTAGATTATCACTTTATGAAAGTTAGATCTTTAAGAGAGTCCCAAATCTTAGAAATTGATTTCTTTATGCTGCTCTTGGCTGAGGTTCACAGTTTATCTGAAAGCAAATTCAAGAAACATAACTATAACTTTTTTTACAGAATTAGAACTTTTTCTGAACTCAGACTATTATTAATCTAATCTTGAAGTCTGATTTCTACTGTCCGCCACTGTAATATTTTCATATTTAAGTGAGTAGATTAAAATTCCAAGAGAAAATGGAAATACTAAAATACTGTTACTCATCTGTGTGATACAATAAGGAGTCATTTTGAGTAACCTTGTATATGCCACTACTTAGTAAAAATCTTCCCTCAAGAGACTTTTTCCCCAAATTGATTCTGTAATCCTGAGGTTGATGTTCTTTAAAGTAGTTAGTTAAGATGACAATAATAACAACAATGAGGAGGAGGAAGACAAGGAAAGCAGCATTTTTTATATAGTCTGGAACAGTTAGAGAAACCTTTAAAAAGAAGTTGAGCTTGAATAAATAATCTAAACTCAAATTCTATGGACTTTTTTAATAGCACACACTGTGACTCATAGGCAATGACGTAAATATAGAGTAAAACAGAACATTCTACTTATCATTCTAAGATGTTCCATTTTACAGGTTTCTATAATACCAGTTACTGTGATGTTTTAAGACCTGCAAATGAATTCTAATAACCACCATGGTTTATAAAGATATCATAGGTTTAGCATAAATTGGCCAGACTGGTATAGATGGGAAATATGGGTAAGGGACATCTTGGGTGTGATGTAAGCTAGAGCACAGAATTGGAAAAGTATGCATATGAAAGTACGAGGTAAAACAGCTGAAAAATTGGGTTGAAATTAGTTTAACTGTCAAGATAAAATATCGTGTAGACCAGAATTTCCTAAAATGTATTCTAAATACTCATTCCTAATTACAGTGATAAACTTCAACATTTTCTGTTTTTTTTGTTTGTTTTTTTTTTTAAGTGTTTAGTAAACACTGGTTTGAACAAAGATAAACATATTTACCACAAGACCTTTCTGGGGTCATATTAGTATATTTATTTCTTAGAGGAAGATACCACCCAGGACATGGACTGGGGAATACTGCTCTAGGAAATCTGGACTCTGTGAAGATCCCAGAGCTGGGGAATAGACATGCATTTTACAAGATTAGTCAAGATACTTAATGTGTATGTCAATATATAAAATGGATATAACTTTAAAATTTCCTTTTATAGCAATTATCATTATCTGCAATTATGGATTTACTAGTATTTGCACATGTTTTATTCAGTATTCATCTTCCTTACTACCCAGTAAATTCATTAGAGCAGGAACCAGAGCTCTTTTATTCACTGGTATTTCCTACTTATAACCCAGTACCTACCTACCACAGAGTAGGCAATTAATAAATATGTGTTGAACAAATGATGGTAAAGTAAAGGTATCTGGAAACAGTATGCGTCCATACAGTTATATTCTTAGCACTACCACCAGGATATGATAAGGGTCTGATCCAGATTGAATGAATGGTAAAGAAAGAATGGGGAAGATGTAGAAGGTTTACTATGGGAGGAAAGAAAGAAGAAGCAGTAAAAGATGACTCCAAGGTTCAGAATTAAGAGAATTAAAACAAAGCTAATCAAAATTAGAAATCGAGAAGGAAAGGGCAGTGTCTAGTGTGAAGTAGGTGCTTTATAAATATTTCCAAGATCTGCTTTAGATTAGTTAAATTTTATTCAAAGGTAGGGAGCTCATGAAGCAAAAACTATATCAGGGATGATGGTTTATATTGGGAATCATTCATAGAAAGACTCTTGAAATAAGTAGATTAAATGGGAAGAATGTGTATAGAGAGAACAGAAACATTGCTTTATTCTTTGAAGAAGTAGCTTGTCTAGAAGCATAACTTAGAAATATTTGATAAGCTTCTTCTAGGTACCAGGCACCATGCTTTTCTTCTTGATTTCTTGTTTTGATTGCTAATGTGATAATATCAGCATTAAGGACCACAAGGGTTTTGTCCTAATGATAGTTTATTGATCGTTATCAAGACAAACTGGTGCCCATGTATTGAAAGCAAATAAAATTGTGGGTAATAATTGCAGGCTTTCAAATATTGTAATGACAAGATGAAAACAAACCCCTGAAATCTGAGTATTTTTGAAGTGGGATCATTTTAATGGTCAAAAAACAAGCCTCAGATGCTCCACATGGAGTCCTATAAGCAACATGCCAGTTGTCTTGATAAAGGGGTTTCAGAGACATACTTGAGGTTAGGTAATGGTTTTAAGGATGTTTCTTGAAGTAGGACATGGAGAGAACTTGGCAGTTTTCCATCTCCCTGTGGCACATTTAGTGAAGCAAAGGTTTCTCAGTGAATAAATTAGAAACGTTTGTTATTTGAAAAATGTAAGTCTGTGCCAACTAATGAGGATAGCCAGGGTATTTGTCCCAAGAAATCTTAGAAAGATTGAACTTTCCTTTATCCCTTTATCTTTCAAGGTATGTAATATTATACAAGGATAGCATGAACAGACCAGACAAAGGTATAAAATCCTAAGGAATGCACAGAGGTATCGAAAGACAGGTGTTTTGATACTCATATTCTTATAGCCTGAGTCAACTACTGTAGGCATAATTCTCAAATGGTTGAAATTCTTTTGAGCATAAATTATCAGTAGAGAAGGGTTTGAAGAATGTAGCAGGTGAATCTTCCTTTGACTTCACTTGGGTGAGGCCTTATTATCAAACCTGCTGTTTAAATGCATTTGATTCTAGGAGAATGTCAAAAGGGAGGCTGTTGGCTGCACACTGTGGTTATAGAAAAAAATCCCCTTTAGCTATTCAATTTAGATTTTTTAAAAACACGATTCAAGAGAGAAGGGGATCAATGTAGTGTTGTTAGTAGCCAGAAAAAAAAAATGCTCTTATCTTTGATTTCAAGGAATTTACTGGAAGGGTCTTGCCAGGAAAAGATGAATACCTGTTTTGCCTCTTTAAATCCTTTTGAAAAATTGAAAATCTAAGAATTTCTCTTTTGGATGTGTGCTAAGGATATGTAGTAACACAACAAATCAGATTGCTTCTGAGTCAGACTCCAAACACTGGGCATGAAGCTACATGTCTTTGTGGTATACTGGGCTATGGTCATGTTTCAGAAAAAAATAAATGTGCTTCTGTATATAATGTATGTAATGTGTATGTACTTTCTTGTGTTTTGTGCTTACACAATTTTTGAAAAGCTTTCTCAATTCTACCACATTACATTTCCATATTTTTGACATTCAAAAAATTATCTAAAACTGATCACTAAGAGGCCAATGTTATTTCCCTCACTGCCACCCCTTCATTCTGTTTTGCATCTATAAAGTATCCTATGTGAAAATAACTCTCATGTGTGTGTGTGTGTGTGTGAACTGATAATAAAGTCATGACTATAAATTCTCATATGCTGACCTGTATACATTGCTATCAATGTAATGCAAGATCTCTAATAGAAAAAAAAAATCAATGATTCTGCCTGGCCAGTGTGGCTCAGCAGTTGATCATTGACCTACGAACCAGGAGGTCACAATTTGATTCCCAGTCAGGGCACGTGGCCCACATTGTGGACTCAATCCCCAGTGTGGGTGTGCAGCAGACAGCCAATCAGTGATTTTCTTTCATCGTTGATGTTTCTATCTCTCTCTCCCACTCTTCTTTCCTCTCTGAAATCAATAAAAATATATTTTTTTAAAAATCAGTGATTCTGGGGAAGGAGATATGAGATCCAATCTCAAGTCTACTAATTACTCTGTGTGTGACCTTATGCACATCACAGATTCACTAAATGTTAATTAGTTATTGTTAAAATATGGAAAGTTACACATATGCCTATTTTATGAAAAAATAAGGTGAAAGGTTATAAATTGTTTTGAAATTTTTGCAAGGACTATACAAATGGAAGTTATATTCATCTTAGCTCCCATATTGATTTGCTAACAATCAATATTTTTAAAGTATCAACTCTGGACCACATACTAACCAACTTATTGGAAATATGCATTGTTGAACAGGCTGGACATGGCCTGTTCTCACAGAGGTTTCAATCTAGTAAACAAGATTGATATTGAATTAAGTAATTAAAATGTGATCAACAGGAATTGCAGCATAGAGTTGGAATATATGCTCAAGAATCATAACCTGCCTTGATGATAAGTAGAGGCTTTTTCCCTTCTTCATACAATTATTTTAAATGACAAGAGAAATGTACCTATGCAGAAGCAGCCTTATTGCTGAAGGCTCTGGCATAAGAGAAATCATGTAGCCTTAGAGTTATAAAAGAAGCTGTGAATGCAAAAAGCCAGAAAGGAATGAGAAGAGTGTATGTGGAAGGCAGCAGTCAGACCCCAAGACATCACCATCCTTGGTATGCCAGAGTAAAAATGTTAGACTTTGCCTAGAGGTCAGAGAGGAGTCATGAAGTGTTTGTACCAACGGGGTGACAGCATAATATTTATGTTTTTAAAAGGTCACTCCAGCTGCACTGTGGAGGGGAAAAAAGAGAGACAGGCATAAGTGCAAGAGATAATAGTTTGAGCTAGGTTGCTGAGCAGTTGAACTTGGTTCAATAAAAGTTTAGGCTATTTAATGGTTAGGACTTGGTGATAAGTATGGGGAGTGAGAGAACTAGAGGAGTCAAGAACAGTGCCAAAGTTGCTATATTAAGAAACTAGGCGAATGATATTTCCATCCACTGAGATTTAGAACACAGGATGAGGTGGAGGTTTGGGGGCAGAACAGTCGTTGCTTACACTGTGAATGCTTAAAACCTGGAGACACAATTTTAGTATTTTTTATGTGCTCTTATGTTATAGATGGCTAACCTGAGAGAGGTAAAACAGTGTGCCAAGAGACTCACAGCGACGGAGTTAGCTCCGTATTCCTGACCATCATGACGCTCACTACCTTTTAAGAGCGTCCCTTCAGTTTTGAACAGTTATATTTGAGATGCCCATGAAGTAGAAACAATAAGAAAAATAATCTGAGTAGAGGTAAAAAGAACGTTTATAATCATCCACTCGTCAAAGTTAAATGAGATTGTAAAAGGAAAGAGTATATAATTAGAAGGGAATGGGCCTGGAAGGGGCGAGGGGAGTGTCTAATACTATAAATCTCAGTGTTTGGAGAGAAGATAGCATCTTCTCAAAAAATTGAAATAGAGGAAACGAAGTGCAAGGATAAATGTCAGAAGAGAATGCTGTCACGGGAGCCAAAGAAAGGGATTGTTCCAAAGAAGGATGTAGTTCTCTGCCCAGTATTCCTAATAGTTCAACTAATGAGGGATTAAAAGCCTAAAAGTGATCAAAGAAAAACTTCCTCTTAAACCTGGAAGATAAATTCCCACCTTCCTTATTTATCTATTCTTACCAACAAGTTTTCACCAAATGAAAGAAATTTTAAAATACATATATCCATAAAGACAGAGAAAATAAAAGACATCTAGAGATAAGAAATTTCAGCAAATTTTGAGAAGACAGGGAATGAAGATGTAGTTTATATTCATCTACATGCAAAGTACATTATGAGCTACATTATAAAGTACTCTCAAAGGGATACAAAAAGTAATTTACTCCATAGATTTCCTTTGAGTCTTGAAGGCAACAGGTACCAGGCAAGGAACTGGAAGAGACTTAGTACTGAAAATAGGAAAATTGACTGGATTTCTCTATATACAAAACTGCATAGCTATGCCCCAGACAGAAGATGAGAATATTCTTTGGCTTTCTGCCAGACCATCCTGCAGTGAAACCTTTTATGCATACAAAGCTTCCAATTAACTTTTTAGTGCTTCACTCTTCAATATTGAAGGACAGCCAGGGATCAGCAGATATTTTTTAAAGCCCACTCATGAAAAATAAAGACCTAAATAAACAAACAGAAAATAGAATTCAGAAATAATGCAAGAAACAGGAGGAAAAAAGATTTAAAATATATTGTTGATATCTTCTAAGAATCTAAGAGAACATTAACATTTTATGGTCCCCTAACATACTATGAAAAAGGAGCATCCATTCAGGAAGCAACAAATAACTTGTGGAAAATAAAATATGCTATCAGATATAGATAATACAGTCAGTAGATTTAGAAGATAAAGTTAAGAAACTCTCCCAGAAAATAGAATAAAAGGACACAGACATAGAAATTACAAGAGAAAAAAATAATTGTTACCAGATAGATCTAAAAAGTAGGTCCTACATCCAGCTAATCAGGATTGCAGAAAAAGGGAAAATGAAAACAACAAAGGGGAGGAAATTACCAATTAAATAACAGAAAATTTAACAGATTTGAAGGATAAGTGCTTTCAAATTGAAGAGACCCATGAAGTATCCAGTACAATGGAATTTAAAAACAACACACACACACACACACACACACACACCATCAAAGCACATTTTCATGAAATTTCAAGACTACAGATAAGATAAAAATTCTAAAATGTTCTGATGGAAGGGAATGTGGGTATAAACTAGGATTTTGAATAGTAATGGGACTGGATTTCCTGGCAACCATTTTCAAAACTAGAAAATATTAAATTAAAATGCCTTCAAATACAGAAGGAAAATTATTTCTGACCTGGAAGTGTATATTTAACCAACCTTTCAATTGCTTGTGGGTGAAATAAAACCAGGTTCAGACATGCAAAGTTTTCAAAAAATGTACCTACCATAGATGCTTTCTCAGTAAGTTATTAGATGTTATATTCCAACATTGGATATTATATTCCAATAAGTCTAGCAAGCAAAAAGTAACCAACCCAAATAGGAGCAAGAAGATAGACTGCTTCTAACGGATTATTTCAGGGGAGTGAGAAATTATTAAAAATCAAATTACATTTGTTTGATTATACTAAGAGGAGATAGGATATTGAATTAGTGGAAGGTGCATAAAAAACCCAACCAAAGAAAACAAGAGGCAATTTTTAAAGAAAAAAGAAAGCACAAGAAATAAAATGTGATTGAATTGCAGTGGAATATTGTCATCATAAAATAAATACTATTAATTTAAAACAATATTGTTTGGTTGATTACAAGTATTTGGGAATTTATTAGAAGAAAGATAAACTGCCACATTTTACACTAGAAACCTGTCATTGCAAAGTCAGTAGTAGCACTGTAATCAAGTTATTCAGAATTTTAGGGTAAGAGAAAAACCTCTAAAATGTTGAAAATTATTATCTGTAGGGGGCATAAGTCAGGAATGGAAAGAATTGTGATTGAGAAATAGTCCTTGCATTAGATACCAAAGTTATCGGTGGGGAGAGAGGATGTTCAAGAGATGATAAATGGAAGGTCTGAGGAAGGGCAGAGTGATGTTACTGTCAGGTAATGAGACCATCAAAGCACAGAGGTTTTACAGGATGAAAGAAAAGTAATAGTTTTTAGAGAACAAAGGAGGATAACAACTCCACTTTCCAAGCCTGAAGTGTTTGGAAATCATCATGTTCCACTTGTAAAGCCTGTAGGTCAGCCAAGTTTCTATTGAGACTACGATGGGGAGGGAGCATTCGTGAAGAAGATGAGGCTCATTGGAGTTGATCATGATGTAAGGCATAATCTCAGAGTTCAGGGTGTAGAGGAAAGAGAAGTTGAGCCAGGGACAGCCTCAGCACATTGTGGGGATGAGAGATGGGACAGAAAAGATGATCAGAGGTGCCTACCATTTGGGTCAATGAAAGACAAAGCAGTTATAAATGAATTAAATTCCAGAAATCTTGGTGGACAGTGAACCCTCTCGCCAAAGTGTTCAGGTGCAGACCTGGATTTTGTCTTATTTCTCTTGGTTCATAATAAAAATTTTGTGGTGGTAGCACAAGGTGGGTATCAAAAACAACCATGCTGTTCAGCACAAAAGGGTAAGTGCAAGACACTGGGTGACAGAAAGCATGAACAACTGATTCCTCACTCATCTGTATGTCATCAAGACAGACAGAGTACATGTCAGCTCTACAGCATCACAGCTGGGTGGTCAATGTGGCCACTAGTGACTCAAATTAAAAACCTGGGAATCTCTTAAGACACCTTTCTTTGCTCTACAGCCTCCCCTTCCACCTCTCATTTCATCCTTCACCAACACTTGATTGTGCTTCTTAAATATCTTTCCAGTTTATCACTCCTCTCCATCCTCACTGCTACTATTTTAGTCTAAGCAGTTGTCACTTATCTTTACAACTGCACTAACCTCAGCAAACATGTACTAGGTGCCTGATAGATGTCAGATGTTTACTAGATGCATTTATTGGTTGCCTAATACGTGTTAGATCCCCCCGTGGAGACTTGAAAGGTACTACCTATATCTTGGCTATTGTAAATAACACTGTAATAAATATAGGGATGCATATATCTTTTCAAATTAGAGTTTTGTATTTCTTCAGATATATTCCCAGAAGTGGAATTGCTAGATGATAAGGTAGTTTTATTTTTAGTTTTTTGAAGAACCTCCACACTGTTTTCCATAGTAGCTGCACCAATTTGCAGTCACACCAACAGTGTGTGAAGGTTCTCTTTTCTTCACCTCCTCACCAACACTTATTTGTTGATTTATTAACCATTCTGACAGGTGTGAGGTGATATCTCACTATGGTTTTAATTTGTATTTCTCTGATTAGTGACATTGAACATATTTTCATATGCCTGTTGACCATTTATATGTCCTCTTTGGGAAAATGTCTATTATGACCTTCTGCCCATTAGCTTGTTTGTTTTATTGGTGTTGAGTTGCATGAGTTCTTCATAAATTTTGGATATTAACACCTTATCAGATGTATCAATGGCAAGTATCTTCTCCCATTCCATATGTTGTCTTTTCATTTTGTTAATGCTTTCATTTGCTGTGCAAAAATTTTTTAGTTTGATACAGACTTTGGATTCTTTTAAATCTTATGATAAGGTTGTGCCAGCCCCCTGGAACAGGTAGGGCACCTATCACCTGGTGATATATCTTCTGCTTTTAGGGGGGCAAAGTGATCAGGGTTTCTTCTTGCAGGATAATTTCTTAAATAAGTTTAAATCAAAATAATTGGTATGCCATTTTGGGACAACTTAGGGTGGCCTACACTGGGCCCCTACAGAACTCCCTTATAGGGAAATCTATAATAATAAAAGCGTAATATGCTTTTGGGTCAATGAAAGAGGTCCTTCCGGACAAAGCCAGGGCTGCGAAGGAAGCCCGGGTCCCAGGTGCCAGAGGAAAGTCGGTGCCAGCAGGGTTGGGGGCTGGGAGGGTGAGGAAGGAAGGCCTACTCTTGCACAAATTTCGTGCATCAGGCCTCTAGTGGTACAAATAACTAGGAAGCTACATAGTTAGTGCTCTGGGAACTCAGAGGAAGACACTACTCATTATTCTTCCTGGGGAGACATCACAGACAGAGTGACCTTTTAGTTAGAATGAAAAGTTTTCAATCAAGCTATCAGTACCTGATGTGGTTGGGGAAAGAGTCGCAGGCATGTTTGTTTATTTATTGTTGTATTCATTTGAACATTCTATATTTGTTGTCAAGCACCAAGACAAATGCAAAATATGAACAAAACATGATTTCTACCCTTAAGAGGCTTACAGTCTATGAGAAGAATAACATAAAAAATAATAGATTTAATAAAGTACTGTAGGTGCATGATACAAATCTGTACACAATTTATGGTATTTAGTCAGTTTAACTTAGAGAAAGTCATGCCAAGGATGTCACAGGTTTCTGCCATGATTACAAGTTGTTTTCTCCCATTAAAATCACAGGATTTGTAAAGATAGGCCCTCATTCTAAGCACATAACCAATCCACCTCTGATTTGTTGTTCCAATAGAACATAAGCTTCATGAAAACAGAGAATCTGTTCAATTCATCACTCTCTCCCCAATACCTAGATCAGTGCCTAGAATAGAGTGGTTTTTCAATGAGTATATGTTGACTGATTATATGAATTTGTGGGTCAAAAAGAAGACATCATAAACCTTAGTGGTGAAACTTGCAGAAATGGGAGAAAAGTATTTTTTCAACAATTTCTGGAGGTTTCTGTTCTCCACTGTTACTTGTGTAAAATTAAAATCATATCGTAGATCCATGTTTCAAGTGGAAGTGGAAGTACAGTAATAACATTGCAATATGGCCCAGTTCTGTTATTCCTAAACTGTATGATATTGAGAAGTCTCTTAACCTCTCTAAATCCATTGTTTTATTTGTTAAATGGGAATAAATCCTATCTCACATACCTTGTAGGTTTGTTTAAGGATTAAATGATATAATGCTTGGACAAGTCCAATATAAATTTTGAAGTAATATGTAGTTATACAATATATACCAACATTAAATTTCTAAGTTTTAAATATTACAAGAAGGTAGTTGATTAAGCAATTGTGTTTTTCTTTTTCTGTTTTTCTCTAGTGCATTGCCTGGAGATGACCACCAAACGGAAACTCATCGGCCGTCTGGTGCCGTGCCGATGTTTCCGAGGTGAAGAAGAAATCATCTCAGTTTTAGATTACTCCCACTGCAGCCTTCAGCAGGTGCCAAAAGAAGTCTTTAACTTTGAACGGACATTAGAGGAGCTTTATCTAGATGCCAATCAAATTGAAGAGCTACCCAAGGTAATTTTGACAGCCTAAAATATACTCTGTATATGAGTTTTTCATAATTTCCAAAGACTTGGCATAATGCTAATGCTAACTATAGCCCTCTGCCCTGGTGACTGACAAATCACTAAAATTGGTATAAGTTACCCCAATAGTCTCATTACCTTTTTTTATTTATCAATATTACAAATTTATTTTAACAAACACCAGTCAGAATTTTTTCAATGTAACATTTTATCTAATATTTAAGAGGAAAATGTCTTTATTATTTTATTTTTTCCATTTCATTTGTAACTTCATCTGATATGTTCATATCCAATTGAACTCCATGGAAATGATCATTTATTAGATTATGCCTTGTTAGTTTAGTTGAAAATGACCTTCAAGAAAATATGGATTGGTGGCTTAAATCAATAACCTCTGTGTTTTTAAAAAGGAAAAAAATATACTATTTCAGAACTGAAAATATTTTATGCATTATGTTCAGGTGACATTGTTTTAAAAACTTGAATTACATGGTCTAAGTCTAAGAAATACTTTTCACACACACACACACGAAAAATGTTTTTGGAATTTTAAATCTTTGATTATTACAGATATCATCAAATTACCTGGTGTTTAATAAATAAATTAATAAATATAATGTAAAAAAAATAATTTAAAAACTAATACCAAACTTTATGTACACACAAATGCACTCACAAAATCTTTTTTTTTAATATATTTTATTGATTTTTTACAGAGAGGAAGGGAGTGGGACAGAAAGTCAGAAACATCGATGATAGAGAAACATCGATCAGCTGCCTCTTGCACACCCACCACTGGGGATGTGCCCACAACCATGGTACATGCCCTTGACCAGAATTGAACCTGGGACTTTTCAGTTCTCAGGCCGATGCTCTATCCACTGAGCCAAACCGGTCAGGGCTCACAAAATCTTTATAACATTGTGCCAGGCAAAGAAAATGTCTCCTGGGAACTTGTTCTCCATTGCAGAAAAGATTGATGACCAGAAATTAGCTAAAGCAGACCGAGATTCAAAATCTAAACCACTGGATCCTAATAACCACTTAAATACATGACTCAAATTAATTAATCACATGGCATTTACCTGTGAAAGATTTGTACAATGGCTAGGAGAAGAGAAAATTTTCATTTTCATTGCTTTTGCTAAATAAAATGCACATTAAATATCCAAAAACTAGAAAAAGAATCTTCCATAATTAAACTAACTTCATTATCAAACTCTAAGTAAAGCATGCTGGTCAAAACAAATTATAAATAATTATTTTTATGTAGGATTATTAATTGTGGTGTTTATAAACACTTCAAAGGCAAGAACTATTGAATGTATACTTCAAAACCAATATATTTCTTTTTTGACAACCTAAGTGTACAGTGACATCTTAGATCTTTGCCCAGGAGGGTTGGACTAGGCCTAAAAATAATTTTGGCCAATGGATGATCTGGATTGCACATCAAGTAGAGGCTGGACTGAAATGGGCTTTCCCTTCTTCCATCCAACTATGAATTACTTGAGGGCTGAAATGCCATTTTGTTTAACTTTGTTCCCTTTACACATGCATGCATGGTGACTTTCAGAAAAGGATTACTCAATTTATTTGTTGTCACTACCAGGTGAAACAATGCAAAGAACTTCATTACTATTGCACTTGATTAGCAAAACTATGTAATGGTAAGCAATTCATAAATGTGGTATTTAGCTTATTTAGAAAAATAAGCACACATATTTCTGTAGGGAAGGCCTATCTAGGATTTCCAGATAAAAATAAAGGACATCCAATGACATTTGAATTTTAAACTATAAGGCAGACAATTTTTAGTATAATTATGCCTCAAATATTGCACTACATAAGCTTATACAATAAAAAGTTTGTTATTTATCTGAAATCTAAATTTAATTGAGCATCCTATATTTTTGTTTGCTAAATCTGGCAGCCCTCAGTCCATCTAGTAAATTAAAATCTTTTTCTAGTTTCATGTGACAGATTCTGTAAGAAAATAATAAAACATGATCTACAATAATAAAAGACAAACATGCAAATTGACTGTACCTTCGCTACACCTTAAGCCACACCCACCAGCCAATCAGAGTGACTATGTGCAAATTAACCCAACCAAGATGGCGGCTGGCAGCCATGGAGCTGGAGCAAACAGGAGGCATGGTTGGCCCAATGATGGAGGAAGCCAAGCTTCCCGCCTGCCATGGCCAGCTCTGAGCTCCACTCAAGACAACAAAGTTTCAATTACCGAAGACAAATAAACCCCAGATACCTGCTTTCAGCCCACCATGGCCACGGAGCTGGAGCGAGCAGGAGGCTTGGGTTGCCCCTGGCGATGGAAGAAGCCAAGCTTCCCTCCAGCCTACCTTGGCTCCTGAGCTCCTCTCAAGGCTACAAAGTTTCAATTATAGAAGGTAAATAAATCCCAGAATAAAAGAAAAAAAAAAAAAGGAGAGGCTGGGAGCTTCTGTCGCCAGGGGGGCTTGGCCAGCCTGAAAATGGCCCTCAGCCCCTCACCCAGACTGGCCAGGCACCCCAGTAGGGACTCCCCACCCTAAAGGGGGTGTGGCCAGCCTGAAAACAGCCATCAGCCCCTCATCCAGGCTGGCCAAACCTCCATGGGGTGAGGGTCCCACTGGGTTGTGGGGGGCTTGACCAGCCTGCAAACAACTATCAGCCCCTCACCAGGCTGGCCAGGCACCCCAGTGGGGACCCCCACCCTGAAGGGGGTGTGACCAGCCTGCAAACAGCCATCAACCCCTCACCCAGGCTGGCCAAGCACCCCAGCAGGACCCTCACCCTGATCCGGGACACCCTTCAGGGCAAACCAGCTGGCCACCACCCATTCACCAGGCTTCTATCCTATATAATAAAAGGGTAATATGCAAACTGACCCTAACAGCAGAACAACTGGGAATGACTGGTCACTATGACACACACTGACCACCAGGGGGCAGACGCTCAATGCAGGAGCTGCCCCCTGGTGGTCAGTGCGCTCCCACAGTGGGAGCTCTGCTCAGCCACAAGCCAGGTTGGCGGCTGCCAGTACATCGGTGGTGGTGGGAGCCTCTCCCACCTCAGCAGCGCTAAGGATGTCCGACTGCAGCTTAGGCCCGCTCCCTGCTGGCAAGTGGACATCCCCTGAGGGCTCCCGAGCTGCCAGAGGGATGTCTGATTGCCAACTTAGGCCCAATCGCCCCGGGGCGTGGTCCTAAGCCAGCAGGTGGTCATCCCTCGAGGCGTCCCAGACTGTGAGAAGGCACAGTCCAGGCTGAGGGCCCCTCCCCCTCCCCCCGAGTGCACAAATTTTTGTGCCCCGGGCCTCTAGTTAATTAATAAAGCTGTATTCATTTAATATTTACTACACAGTATTTTAGGCTCTGGAGGGTAGTTATAAGAGAAATACCAATTCTTGCTCTCAATGATCTAACAAACTAATTACAAAGAAGGCAGAAGTATTACAGGTAAATGCACAGTAAGATATAATTAGAGCCAAATGTTGTGTCAGAGCTTATGTATTTCAAAGAGTCTATTCTTGGGGAGGAGGAAGAGGGCTTGACCAAAAAGCACAGATGAAAAAATTAAGATGTTATATGGAAAGGAAGGGAGAGGGACAGCACAGCTGTGAAGAGTCTCGAGCTGAAGGTGCATGTTTGTGAGCTCCCACTATATGCAGGTAGAGTATGGAGAGTGGGAGGACCCAGATTGTGAAAAGTCTTGAGAGTCATACAGCATTGTTTGATTTGATGCATTAGGCAGATAATGCCATTGTGGAGAGTTTTATACATCAAGTCAGTAGGAGCTTAAATAGGCTTGCATTAATAATAAATTATGCAAGTAAACCAAAGATATTCCCAAGTTATAAGATGTATACTTTCCCAGTGTATTAAAATTAAGAAGAAATTATCATCTTTTGTTATTGGTGTGCTTTAGATATTTTGAAGATATTTCACATAATTTATCAAGGTTTTGATGAGTCCCCAAATTTAATATTGTTGTTTTCATAAAACATCCCTGTAAGTTAGTTTCTTCTAAAGTATCTGCTAGTGAGCTATGATCAAAATTATCTGACATTGAGATATGTGATAATAGTACATTAATATACCTGCACATTTTTAGGAAAATGGGAAATTAAGAAGAGAAAAGAATAATGTATCAGTAAGGGTTCATTATGTGTATTTCAAATAATAGAAGACCCAATCCAACTTAACTTAAGCAAGAAATAGGATTGATTGGCTCACATAAGTGTCAGATCCATCAGGATAGGTTCCAGAGTTGGTATATTTTTATTTGCCTTGTGTGGGATCAACTTTATTCTTAAGCTGCCTTCCCTCCTGGTGGTCATCTGCTTCAACATCCATAAAAAGGAATATCTGACTCCTGAAAACTCTCTTTTTCTGAGAGGGACAAGAAAATGTTTCCTCCAATATTCCTCAACTAATTTGTCCTTAGGTCTCATTTGTCTTAATTTTGCTCTTGTTCATTGCTGATCCTATCCCTTTGCTATGGAACCTTCTGTGACAAGAATGATGGCATTGTTATAATTGGGTTAAACAGTGATGGGCTACTGCTATGGAGTTATGATTTTAGCAACAATGCAAAGAGAAGAGGTAGAAGGACTGATGGTGAGATTACCATAATGGAAACTATAAACAGAATATTATAAAATAATTTCATGAGGAAAATTTTCTTTTAAGCAAAAATAACATATAAAATTTTTGAAGACCTATAGGCAAAGGATTAAGCCCTTCAGGGATTTAAATTTTTAAAGTTATATTAAATAACATTTTTTCTGCCATCTTATATTATGGGTTTTCTTTGTATTTCTCTGGCATTGTTACCATTGTACTTTCAGATTTATTGAATAATGAGATAGCCATTCATATTCTTGATATTACATTATGGCAAGACTTGCCTTTTACAAATGTTTTTATTACTTTTTCCTGATATTTAATACCAAGAATATTCTAGCTAGTCATGACTCCATACATAAGAAGTTATACAACAGGTAGAGAACAGAGTCAAGGTTAATGGCATTAGGTAAGGATACGTCAAGAGATTCTGTCAGAAAAGAAACAAAAATAGATGTGAAAGAACAGGAAATTTTTTGATAAGGAATAGTTCAATCTGTGTTGCTTAACTTTCTGTAGTAAAAGATAAAAATACAAAATGGCATGTCTTTTGTTTATTTTCTGCTTTGTTCCCTTGCTCAAGAAGATATATCTGCAAAAATATTGCTACGAGAGATGTCTGAGATTTTACTGTCTATGTTTTCTTGTAGAATTTTTATGATTTCATGACTTTTAAGTCTTTTATCCATTTTGAATTTATTCTTGTGTATGGTGTAAGTTGGTCTAGTTTCATTTTTTTTTAATGTAGCTCACCAATTTTCCCAACACCATTTATTGAGGAGACTGTCTTTACTCCCTTTTGCGACAACATGGATGGACCTGGAGATTATTATGCTAAATGAAATAAGCCAGACAGAGAAAGACAAATACCAAATGATTTCACTTATATGTGGAATGTAATGAACCAAATAATATAACAAACAATAAAGAAACAGAAGCATAGATACATAGAACAAACTGACATCTACTAGAGGGGAAGAGGGCAAGGAGTAGGTAAAAAGGGTAAGGGAATTAAGTAGAGACGGACAACAGTATGATAATAGCCAGAGAGAAAGAGGGGAAGGGAACATGGAAGTGGGAAAAGTGGGTCAATGGGGACAGAAAAAGACTTTATCTTGGGTTATGAGCACACGATGCAGCATGAAACCTGTATGGTTTTATGAACCAATGTCACCCCAATAAATTCAATTAAAAATGACATGCCTTTTACACAGTGATAGAAATGCTACAATTTACCATTTAGTACTTTTTTGCTTGTTATTTTGAATTTGGAACTTAAAAATTATGGACAGAGTAATAGACCATAACAGGTGCATATTACATATTCTATATATGAAGTAGTGTGGAAAGGCAAATGTGAAAAAAGAAATAAAAGGAAAACCAACAGAGAAACTTCTTGAAACTGAAGAGCAACATTTAAAAAGAGAATATAAATAAGTTTGGAAAAGCCAATATGTGATCAAAATTGAAAGACATGTAAAGTAAATTTGGTAGATGAGGTCAATTTAAACATATGTAAAAGAGGATCAAACCAAATCTGAAGCACCATACTTTAAAAGTTTTCTCCTTTGAAAAGTTTACAACCTACTCCAGAAATTTTTTAGAGATTAAGAACCTGAGCTTTGGAATTAGATCCTCGCACTGCTGCTTTGTTGGCAAGGTGTTTTATTTGCTGAAAGCCTCAGTATTTTCCTTAGCAAAACTGGGAAAATAATAGCACCACTCTTAGGGTTAGATAGATGATAGATAGATAGATAGATAGATAGATAGATAGATAGATAAATGATAGACAGATAGGTAATAGAATAGTAGCTGAGATAATTCATGTGTAATACCTGGAATAAAAAAAATTCTATATAATAAAAAAAGACACATATGTAATACCCTTTGTAATACTTTAAGCAATAAAAAAAAATCCTATATAATAAAAGGGTAATATGCAAATCGACTGAATGGTGGAATGACCGGTTGCTATGATACACACTGACCACCAGGGGGCAGACACTTAATGCAGGAGCAGCCCCCTGGTGGTCAGTGTGCTCCCACAGGGGGAGCACTGCTCAGCCATAAGCCAGGCTGATGGCTGGCAAGCATAACAGCAGTAGCGGGAGCCTCTCCCACGTCCCCGCCTCCGTGGCAGTGCTAAGAATGTTCAACTGATGGCTTAGGCCTGCTCCATGGACATCCCCCGAGGAATCCTGGATTGCTAAAGAGCGCAGGCCTAGCTGAGGGGGCCCCCCGCAGCCCTCCCCCCCCCGCCCCCCCCCCCCCAGAGTGCACGAGTGTCATGCACTGGGCCTCTAGTATTTAATAATTGATATTTATCATTCTCTTATTACAGATAAAAAAAAGAACCATGTTAATTACCCTCAGTCAAACAAAAGTAAGATTTTGTAACATCTCAAGGTAATTCTGGGTATTGACTCTCCAATAAAAAATTGTGTCATGACTTCATCTGTATCTGGAATTTCCAAAAACAGCTTTTGGGAAAACACTCCCCTGCCCATAATGGGTGATAGGTTTTTGATCTTATCATCTACATCAGCATGTTTGTGATAATACCACCACTTCTCCAGAGAATGTCCTCAAGTCACAGAGTCACAATGTTATATAATTTTTGAGTAGATGCAATCTTGGAGATTATTTTATTTAGCTTTATTATTACTGATGAGCAAATTCAGGCCAGAAAAAGGTAATTAAGTTTCCTTAGGCCACCTGAGATGTTATAATCTATCCAAAACTATTACCAAATTCTACGTATTAGTTAGGATAGAATAGATCACGCTATGGTAACAAGTCAAAATCTCAGTGGATAACCGAACAGTTTTGCTTTGAATCTCATGAGTGTTCACAGAAACCCGTAGCTAACAGCCAGTTCAACTCTCCACTCAGTGCAGAAATGGCTACTTATTATTTCTCTTAAAACAGTCATCCAACCTACTCATGACATTTCTATTAATGAAAGAACACACTAACTTAAAAAACAGGTCCTTGCATTACTGGAAAGTTGTGGTTAGTAGAAAGTTCTGCAACAATTAATTAAAAACAAAATACTGGAAGAAGCTGGGTACTGGAGCTCAATGTCATGTGTGCTATGGACTACAAGGCCCCAAACTGATAAATTTGTATTGAGAAAACAATTACATACATGTGTTATAGAAAAGCAACATTTTATAGTAATTTTTCTGCATTTCTATGAGTGTTAATTCCTATTTTTAAAAAGTGATATATCCCTACAAAGAAATATTATTGAAAGGCAATGAAAGGGGATAAAGTATTGTCACATGCTATAATGTGGCTGAACCTTGAAAACATTATGCTCAGTGAAAGTGGTCAGGAATTTACCAAGGAGGGATGTTTCAGACTGGTGAAATTTTGTCATGGCCTGCCTCCATTCACTGGACCATGAATAGCAGAAATCCTTATTGACTCTTCAGAAAATAAATGTGCAAATGAATGCACCTGAATCATGCCAGCAACCAGCAGGTAAAATAATGCTCCAAGTTAATGACCAGCCAATGGGCTATGAAACTGTGAGCGAGCTGTGTGTGCTGAGCCTTTACATAAAAGCCACACAGGCTCTTCGCTCAGAGACTTGGCCCCTGCTCCTTCCTCTGCCAGCTTCTCTTCCACTAGAACTGCTCCTTCATTTCCTTCAGCCTCTCCTAAAGTCTCCTTCACAGAGAAGCTTTTCCCAGCTATCTTATACAAATTAACACCTTCCACCACCACTACTTATTCTCAAGAAAATTTTAGGCTTAATTATATCTCTAGAAAAATTTCTAGTTCAATTTAGTTGTTAAACAGTATTAAGACATTGCCTAAATACTTTATCATTGCTATAAAGCAACGGCGTAAATAATCCCTTCTGATAATGGTGTCTATTATTTTACAAAGAGTAAAACTCTTGACAGTGGCCAGAGGTGAAGAAGAATGGGAAAAGTTGGATCATATCTGTAAAGGACACAAAAAATAAAACAGCCCGACTTTTTAAATTATATTTTTATTTTTTAATTAAAGATTGTTTAATGTTCACATTATTACAGAAGTCTATGGGGAATGTAAGGAGTTCTGAAGAAAAAGGACCAAGATTTAACACGGTTCTGACTAGCCCTGTGACTTCAGACACATTTAACCCCTTGGAACTTTAGCTTCTTCACCTGTAGTAGATGCTAACAAATTTATTTCAGTTGTCTCCTAAGAGTGAGGATCAAACAATATAAAGTATATGAAAGCCCTATATAAACAGCAAAATGATATACAACTCTTGGGTTAAGAGAAATAATTTATTCTATATAATAAAAGGCTAATATGCAAATAGACTGAACACGGAACAACTGAACAACCAGTCGCTATGATGTGCGTTCACCACCAGGGGGCAGAGCGCGGCACATGGCAGGCGTGGGCCACAGCAGGATGACGGAGCAGGTAAGCGGGGGCACCAGACCAAGGCGGGGCGCCAGTTGCTGTCATCAGGGCAAGCATCTGGTGGTTACTGAAAATTCTTTGCTCCCGAGTGCCATGGTCCTGCCCGACGCTTGCACCTGCTGCTGGCACCAGCCCTCTTTGCCCCTCTGCCAGTACTGGAGCCGCCACTCATACCTGCTGCTGACACCAGAGCCACCACTCACACCTGCTGCCCGCACCGGCCCCAATTGCTCAGTGCCATCAATGGTTGCAAGTGGTGGCTGCTGGCCCCAATCGCCCCTCAGGGCTTCTCCACCTACCCCTGCTCCTGAGGGATGATCAGGGCAGCAGTTGCCTCTTTGCCGCTGACAGTGCTGGCCCCAATCCTCTGCATTGTCAGCAGGTGCAAGCAGGGCCGGAGCTGTCAGCTCATGGGAGTGGTGGCTGCGGGAGCGGGAGGGAGCGGGAGCGGGGCTGCAGGCAGAGAGGAGACCAGGGGCTGTGGTGGGAGGGGCCAGGCAGGGGCGTGGAGGATGGGCCGAGACCTGCCCCTGTGCCCACTGCAGCCTCATGGCCCCACTGTTCCTTTCAAGGTGACGAATTTGTGCACTGGGTCCCTAGTTTTATAAGAAAGGACATATGTTTAATAAAGTTAATTTATTTCTTTAAGATACATGTAAACAAATTCAACACTATAATCAAAACTAAACTTTCATTGACAAACAAATAGCTATCAATTTATAGTTTTCTGTTTTTCTTTAAATTTAGTCTACAAAAACTAACTGGCGATTTTAAGTAAAGATAGACATTTATTGGAAATATATCTAGAGTTCATAAAATTAATAGGAGCCTAAAGAACTATACATGGGAAAGGTAGGATCCAAGCGAGCTCTGGATGGTTGCCCAGAATTCACAGCATAGGATAGTATGGGCCACACACTGCTGTTCTCACACCCCTATGTAACCATGATGTTTGTTCAAGATACAAATTCCAGATGCCTCCAAATATAATAACAATGAGGGATATCCTTAAAAGGAAGGTCAAGGTTCTAATGCAAAAAGGGGAATGGATGCTGAACAACAAACTATCTAAATAAAGAAAACGTCCTCCAACCTTTTACTTATCTTTTGGCTTCAGTTGTATTGATTCTTCTTGTCATTCACTGATATTTGCTACTTAGGATTCAGGAGCCTGAGACCATGCTTTTCTTAGACCTTTAAATAAAATTATTTGAAATAAAGGGCACTTGCTTATCTTGTGAGAGGTATTACTATTAATTAGATCAAAGGAACCATAGAAGGATTATGTTAGGGTGACAAACTATGAGGTGCTAATTCATAATTGTGATTTTAGTTTATTGAAACTTGAATGAGCATTGATTATTTTTCCTTCTACACAAAAGGAATCTTTTTAAATGAAAGAAACTACTTTATCACCATAGTTGCTAATTAAACAATTGTGATGATTGAGAAATATGAAAAGGTTTACTCTAGGTTAAATATGGCTTAAATTTGCAAATGTAGAACATAAAAACTGCCACTTGTTCAATAAAATTGCCTCATATTTTAATCTCACATTAACAGATAATTCCTTAAGTGTTTGTCTTGCAGAAGCATAGAGTAGTCCATAACATTAGCGTTTAATATAAATAGTCCAACATATATACCTATGGCGGGCTCTCCTAAGATCCTGGGTTTAAATAATGTGGGGGCAAATGACCTTCAATTCTTTCACTCCCTTAAAAATATTCAGGGTGCATTATTCTGTTCTTCAGTGTCCAAGGTATAGAATGTATCTGAATATGTAAAACCATGTCCAGAATAAAGCTGTCACATAAGCATTGCATAAATAATCCAAATTTGCCTCTGTTTAATCTTTTGTCTAAAGCATCTTTCTTCAAATTTATTCTTCTATTGCAATTATTTTGCCATTCTCATGCAGTCATTTTTTTTTCAATAAATAAATAGTGTAGATTGACTCTCTAGAGACCCAAGGGAAAGTTATATGAAGAACAAATTTGTATTAAAAAATAGTTTATAAGTGGAACATTTTAGATAATTTTTTCTTACTCGGATTTCAATTTTTATTTAAAATGTTTTACTTGTCCAAAAGTTTATAGTATTAACAACTCTTGATTACATGTAATAGTGAGAAAGTGGGACTTCTGCCACGCCCCAGTCATTTTTTGAGCTGTTTTATCTTCCAACTGAGCATTTACTTACCCTTTCATTTATTTCTGACCTTTACCCAAATTTAAAATCTCATTGAAATTATGAGATTGAAAACTCATTAGATTTCTTCTACTGCCAATTTTAGGTAAAATATATCTATTGATCTGCTCATTCATTCAGCCTTTTTTAGTACTAATTATGTGCAGACAGCTGTTGTAGGTACTAAAGATACATTATTCAGTGGGACAAACAAGTTTTTATTCTCACAAAATCTACATTGCTACAAAAAGAATGGAGATCATTTTTAAAAGAAAGTGTTAGGTAATGACAAGTATCATGATAAAAATTAAGCAGAGGAATTGCTGGAAGACTGTTTTAGTTGAGAGGACAGTGAATGCTTCTCTAAGGAGTCACCTTTTATGTTGACTTTTGGATGACAGGGAGGAGTCAACCATATATATCTGAGAAAACGCATTCCAGACAAAGGAATACTCTAGGATAGGAAAGAGTGTGACATGTTCAAAGAACAGAAACAAGGCAAGTGTGTAATGAGTGAGAAGAGCAATACAAGATGCAGTAGGAGATGTACTGGTAAGTAGATAGTGGGACTAAACCATGTAAGTTCAACTAAGCTAGGGAAGAAGACCTTTCTATTTTATTCTAAGTGAGATGAGGAGCCACTGAAAGATTTTTAAGGGAAAGGGTGATATGAAATAACTTATATTTGAAGAATATCTTTCTGGCTGAAATGTGGGAATACACTGGGAAGTCAAGAGTAGAGTAAAGGAGCCGGTGGCTTCAACTAGATCGATGTAGAGAAGGAAAAGAGAAGCATTTTGGATTATGCTTTGTAGGTTAATGTTAATAGGATTTGCTAATGGAATGGATTTGGAAGATAGGAAATTTGGACCTGAAAAGAGATTTAGAAAGAGTTCCTATTGATAAAGGAGGGAAAAGGGAGAGAAAGAGTTGCTGTGGGTATTTGGAAGAACCCATGTGTTGTTGTCAGGGAAACTAGAGAACAGAAGATGTTCTAAGAAGAGAGAGTAGTAAACTAAGAGATTGACTTAGATGACAGAGGGAGGACCACTGTATTTGCTAGCATTGATGTAATTGGTGACTGTGATAGTACAGTGTGGAAACACAGTGAAGCAGGATTGTAGAAGCAATGGTGGACATCCACATCACTCGTAAGAGGTTTTGCTATGAGAGAAAGCAGAGACATAAGACAAGTTAGAGGGAAGTTGGAGGTTAAGATAAGTTCTTTTTTTTCTATTTGTTTTCTGATCATTGGCATTAAAGCACATTTATACATGGATAAGAATAAATTAGAACAAAAAGGGAGAAACTAAATGAAGGAAATTGATCAAATAATTATAGTAGCAAAGTCCTGAAAGCAAAAGGACATGGGATTCCCAGAATGTAAGAAGGGTCACCTTTGAGAGGAGAGGAATGAGAACATTCATCCATTTTAATGAGAAGAAAGAAAATGTCAGCATAGATGATGATGGTTTGTAGAACCTGAAAGATGTGATCAATATTGAAATTTGGCTTAAATGATAGAGGTCTCAATATGTTAAAGAAATGCTGGAATCAGTGAGCTCAAGGATAGGAAGTGGCAATCTTGCTGTGAGCTGAGAGGTTAGGGGAATGGGGTGGATGAAGCAAGGTCACAGAGGAATATAATTCACAAGAGGAATGGAACATCTTTCATGTATAAATTAGCTGTATTTGTAAAGTTGCTTTTTGAAGTGGCAGGTTGAGAAATAAATACTGGAGCCAGGTTCTTCTAAAGTCATATTAGCTTATGTGTCTGGACAGTGTGTTAGTTGGAGAAGCAGAGAAGAACAAGACAGGTGAAAGAGCAAAGTGGAGAAGGCAGGAAATGCAACAAATATGTACTGAGCACATATTGTGTGCTAGGGCACTCATACGCAATAGCTTCTGTGTTCTCAGAACAAATCTGACAAATAGGTTTTGTTATCCTCATTTCAAATCCAAGGACACTGAGCGCATAAGGCTAAAATAATTGCATATTATTTAATACAAATTGTAATACAAATTACTTCAAATCCCATGTTCTTTTCACTTTACTAATCTGAAGACAGACCTTTTATAATTTGGCATATGACTAGACTTGGGGATGAACAAGGAGGAAAAAAGGATATTAAGATTTTTATCCTAGAGAACTGGGAAAATGATGCTATCAAAAATGTATTTAAAAGGTGTCTATTCAGATCCTTTGCCTTTTTTTCAATTGGGTTGTTTGTCTTCTTGGTATTGAGTCAAATAAGTTATTTATATATTTTGGAAATTAACCCCTTATCAATGTATCAATGGCAAATATGTTCTCCCATACAATGGGTTCCATTTTCATTTTGTTGCTGGTTTCTTTTGCTAAGCAAAAGCTTTTTAGTTTACTGTAATCCTGTTTGTTTATTTTTTCCTTTGTTTTCCTTGCCTGAGGATAAATGGGAACTGAAAGAGATTTTGCTTGGAGTGATGGATGCATGGATGCAGCATGCAGATGGTGTTTTGTTGAGTTGTACACTTGAAACCTGTATTGTTTTGTGAACCAATGCACCCCAATAAATTACATATATACAAATATAACAAATTCTGTTTTAGATGCAAAATATGAGCTATTAGCTGAGCATCCTCATAAAGACATCAAAAAGTAGTGAGATATCTGACACTCAGCTTTATCAAATCAGGACTGTCAATCCAAATCTATCTTTCATGTAGAAATTAGAAACAAGCAGTCATGTTTTGTTTGGCCTGCCAATTTTTGAAAAGTGAGCTAGTAGCCAACTTATACTTTACAAAAAAAAAAAGTCCAGATTCCTGGACTCTTTAAAAAACGGAAGATCTGGTGGGGTCCATATGCCCAACTGGTAACAATTATGTAGATTCGAGTATCACTGGCTCTTGATGAAGCAGCTCTCTTGGCCACAGATTCCACCTAGGCTGCCACTAACAGTGAAGTTACCCATCTAGCTCCCACAGGAAATTGTGTTTGCAGCTTAATGTGTATATTCATTAATCTTTTCATGAAAATGTATCTACTATGTGCCAGATACTTTGCTAGTCACTGGGAAAATGGTGATTGAATAGACTTACATTGAACAAGTAATTGCATCCAGTATGCTGTCTTCTGTGATAAGAGGGGAAGCAATCAGTGATTTGCAAACACATTCAGTGGAGCATCCTGAGGAATGTCATTTCAACTAAGACTTAAGGATGAGTAAGAGTTCATAGGAGAGGAGGGTGCGGTTTCCTGAGAGAGTGCAAATGAGGCATATTTAAGGAACTGAAAGAGCTGAAGTATTGCTTAGATACATAGTGCAGGAGTGACAGTGGAAGAAATGAGGCTGCAGAAATTAGGAGGCCCTTCCACGCTAAGATCAGAAGTTTGAATTTTATCTGTATTATGTGAAAATTCACTGGGTTACGGCAAGATCAGATATGTCTTTTAGAAAAATAGTTTTAGCTGCATCAAGTATAGACATAAAAGGGTACACCCAAAGGCAAGAAGGCCCATAGAAATCTGAGAGAGGATGATGGCCTAGTCCAGGGTAGTGACCCTGAGGATGGAATCAAGGACACAGATTGGAGAGACTTTTGGAGGCAAAATTTACTGAATTTGGTCATCTGTTTCATGTCTTGAGTTGGGGAGGCGGGAAGCAAAATGAGTCAAGGTGACTCTCAGGTTTCTACTAGAGGATGTGCAATAAACCAGGAAATGGAAGGTATGGGATTGAGGAAACCAGAGCTTAGTCTGGGGGTGGAGTTAGCAAATGGATATCTATGGAAGCCATGCATGCATTACACCGAGACAGCAACCTACCCAGCCTGGAGCCAGCTACACCAGGTGCAGGAATTAGTTCCTCTAGAATAGACTGTGGGCCTAGCAACTTATCTGATGTGCTTTAGCATTTGGAAATAGAATTGCTGGGCATTTGACAGAGCTGTTTGAGCCTCTTGGGGGAGGGGGGGGAAGGGCGGAAATTAAGGATAAATATATAGAAAACCAGGCAAATAAAAAAACACAGTAACTTCAGAAAAAAATAATATGAGTTAAAAAATCAAACCTAGTGTGTAAATAAACATTACTATCAGCATTAACTACTTATATAACAAATATTTGGGTGTAAGTATATCAGGAAGATGAGGCGGGGAAAGAGTGATGGCTGTGGTAAGAAATGTGGGATGCAAATGAGAGGATAAAGAACTGATGTAATGCTTTTATAAAAATAAAAAATAATTTTAAATAAGAAAAAGAAAGAAAGAGAATTAAGCTGGGAAACAAAAGCTCCAAGGGTTAACCTGTTGGTAGATCTGACCAAATTATGGTACTTCTCTTTGAAAATTGTCCATAAAACACACTGATTAATGTAAATATCCAATGCTCAAGTGAATTATAAAGTGTCATTTGACCGAATTTAATGACATAAAAAATTAAAATGTAAATTTATAAGTGTTGGCCAATATTTGCTATCTACTCTTTTCACTAGTTCTTATAATACTATTTAACTGATTATTACATGTGTTAATGTTGTTTGTTTCCTAGCTCAGCCCTTAATATGTGAAGTAGATCTAAATCAGAAGGCATTTTATTAGCGTGGCAATTTAGATTCACTTCTAGAATGAAATTAGCCTTTAGAGAATTAATGGAGAATTATTTCTTTAGAATATAAAAACAAGCTTTTTCTAAACTTGCTTCAGTTTTTATTTGCTTGGTTTTCCATACATCTATCATTAAATTTCTATAAAAATTTCCCTACAGTATTTGTTATTATACTCTAGAGCAGTGGTTCTCAAACTTTTGGCCCTTTAAATACAGTTCCTCATGTTGTGACCCAACCATAAAATTATTTTCGTTACTACTTCATAACTGTAATGTTGCTACTGTTATGAATCATAATGTAAATATCTGATATGCAGGATGGTCTTAGGCGACCCCTGTGAAAGGGTCGTTCGACCGCCAAAGGGGTCACGACCCACAGGTTGAGAACTGCTGCTCTAGAGAAATTCCTTAAGGGTTGGTTTCATTCTAGAAGTGAGTCCAAGTTGCTACATTAGTAAAATGCTTTCTTTGATATAGATCCACTTCATGATACAATTCTTGACCAGGAACTCCTGGGAAGTCAGGCCATACTCAACTTGTTATAGGAACATAGAATTACTTCAATTTGATTATAAGGTTGACCTTCCATAGAACTGGCCCATAGTCACATGTAAAATCGCATGTAAACATCTGCTTTCAAAATTATGCATACATATATGAGACCATGAGTTAGGATCTACCATAGTATACATGTGGTACATTTTTTAAAAAAATAATGACAATTAATTTAAAAACTTCTAAGAGAGATGTGAATATGTTGTGGAATCAAATGAAAATTTAATCTGAATTGAAAAGAAAAAAATCACATTCACTGTATTCTGTTGTTAGAGAAATTGTGATAGAAGTTTAGAGAACCTAGACTAAACTTCAGAGATAATGAACAGTTCTTCGGGTAATGAGAAATGATAGGAAAGCCCTAGCTGGTTTGGCTCAGTGGATAGAGCATCAACCTGCAGACTGAAGAGTCCTGGGTTTGATTCTGGTCAAGGGCACATATCTCAGTTATAAGCTCCAGGCAACCAGCCATGTGACTCTCTCACATCAATATTCTCTCTCTCTCTCTCTCTCTCTCTCTCTCTCTCTCTCTCTCTCTCTCTCTCTCTTCCCCTCCCTTGCACTCTCTCTAAAAATCAAGAAAAATATTCTGGGGTGAGGACTAACAAAAAGAGGGGCTGAAAAGTGAAGCAAAGGATATGAATGATGTAAGCTCATGTGCATTGCCTGCGCTAGTATTGCTTTAACTTCAAAGTTCAGCTCCAGAACTCCACTGGCTCTTCTGGTGGCTGAGATGAGCAGTTAGCAGGGATATATCCTGTGTATTGAAAAGCAGTGGAGCTTTAGAATCTGGCAGATTTGAATTTGAATCCCAGTTTGAGGAAGGTTCTCAGCCTCATTTTCTCCCCTACTTGGAAGAGGGCGTCTACCTTGTAGGATTAGTTTTGTCAGTACCAACTTTGTGGTCATTCTTCACTGTTGTAGAAAAAAAATAGCATGATGCCTGTAAAGTATGAGCATGAGGCCTTACAAAACACAAAACCTTCAATAAATGGTGGCAATTGTTAGGAGCTGCAGTACCTTGAAAGAACACCAAAAAGTTGGCTTTTTTTCTATAAAACGAGAAATGATAATCCCACTTTACAAAAAGGATGTCATTTTCTTTTCTAAATCAAGTGATATAAAAAGAGAGACAACCTTTTGCTGATATCCAGTCTTCCAAAATTTATGTGAAATTTAATGTTTTAATAAAACCCTAGAGATATTTATGCTTTCTATACAAAGAGGCAGCTTGTGTTTTCTATAATGAGCCAAAAAAGCAATAACTCAGTTAAAATCTTGGCCAGAAATTAGTGAGAATACCAATAGTCTATCTTTTTAAAGCCTTTTTACTGCTTCTTGATTTCTTGGTAACAGGGTAGACTTGCTGTTGGTTTTTTATTTTAGCCTGTGTGTGTGTGTGTGTGCGCGCGTGTGTGCGCGCGCGCGCGGTACTTATTGCCTAGAGAGTTACGTTTTCTGTTTTCTTTATATTGTAAGTGGATGAATTAAAGGTTTGTTCTCTTTTTTTGAAGTGGCAATAAAGATTAATTATGTTGAATATAACTCCCATGGCCCTTAATTGTCTCTTTCCTGTCTGTCAGTGCCCTTCGATAGGAATAAAAATTCTCTTTATTTGTCTGAAATAATTAAGAATTGACTACATAAAAGCTTATAATATGTGTTCACCACATGAATTTGCTCATTAACATTAATAATGGCTGCTTCTGTCATTGCCAGTGAAGTACCACCAGCCCGCAGGGGAGGTCTAACTTCCAGGAGAAATGGAGCAGGGCCAGCAGGGCAGAGTGAGGGGAGTGCTGACACAGGAAGAACAGAGTCACATGAGGGAGTGGAGAGTTCCAGGGAGGCAGTGATGACATTCTCAAATGTGACAGGAAGGCCAAGGAAGGCAAAAACTAGATAATCATGAGACTGGGCAGTAAAGTTTCATTTGTGGCTTTTACAATAACAACATTAGGGAAAAGGAGGTGAGAGCGTCTTGATGTTCCCATTCTCTCTAGGTCATCACATCCATCCAGTCTCATGTTCTCAGCCACCGCACTGAAGGCTTACAAATCTGCTTTGCTAGCTCAGCCCCATTTCTCGGTTTTCAGATCTGTGCATGCTTTCTGTATTTACTTGAATATTCCACAGAACAAGTCTGATACCCCTTTGAAACCTGTCTCCTGTTCCTATGTTCTCTATTGGGTGACCATCTAGTCCCAATACCAGGACCCTGTCATCCTTTACTCTTACTTCTTACTCACCTGTCAATTTTGCCAGCTTTTTCTTAAATCTGGTCTCACCTCTCTACCATATGAACAGAGCCTTTGTCAGGCACTCATCCATCTCCTAGCAGACTAGAACAGTCTCCTTAAATAAAATATATATATATATATATATATATATATATATATATATATATATATATATAATGATTTCAGAGAGGAAGGGAGAAGGAGAGAGAATTAGAAACATCAACGATGAGAGAGAATCATTGATTGGCTGCCTCCTGCCACTGGGGATCGAGCCTACAACCCGGGCATGTGCCCCGACTGATTCATAGATCGATGCTCAGCCACTGAGCCACACTGGCTGGGCAGAACAGTCTCCTTATTGATATGATCCCTGCCCCTCTGCAATTCTTCTTCACACATCTAACAGTGTTATTTCTAAATGTAAATATGATCAGGCCATAATCTCATTTAAGGTTATTCCCTGTCTCCTCTCTAATTTGTAGGGGGAAAGTATGTGACTAAGGCCTCTCATTGCCTGGCTACAGCCTCCCTCTCCAACCCCTTGCTTCTGTTCTCACAAAAAGTGCTGAAAACACTAAACTCTTTCTTGCCTCTAAGCTCAGGCTGTTTCCTCTGTCTCATATGCCACTTTAAGATTCATCTCAACTGCCACCTGCTCCACAGTTTCCATTCTTCTCTCACTGGCAGTTCCTCACGCTCCTCTATACCTTCATGTAACCATAAGTGCATGTCCAAAGTTGCACTTACCAAACCTATGTGATTATTCTTTCAAGACATATTTGTTGAATGCTTATTCTACTCCATGGAAACAGAATTTAAGGAGCAAGACACTAGACCCGTGGTCGGCAAACTGTGGCTCGCGAGACACATGCGGCTCTTTGGCCCCTTGAGTGTGGCTCTTCCTAAGCCTTAGGAGTACCCTAATTAAGTTAATAACAATGTACCTACCTATGTAGTTTAAGTTTAAAAAATTTGGCTCTCAAAAGAAATTTCAATCGTTGTACTGTTGATATTTGGCTCTGTTGACTAATGAGTTTGCCGACCACTGCACTAGACTATGAGACTTGGTCTATTTAATCTTTAAATGAGTGTAACGTTTGGTTCAAAGTTAGAATCTCACTAAGTATTTGTTACATAAATAATTATAATAGGACTAGAAGCCCAGAGCACGAAATCGCGAGCAGTAGCCCACTGCTGCTCACCACGCTCACCACACTGCCCACCCGCCCGCCACCCGTCCACCCCCCCTCCCGCCACCCCAGTGCACTCACCACCCTGCCCGCCCACCCGCTGCTGCTTGCCACACTCGCTGCCCCACCTGCCCACCACCCACCTTGCTGCGATTAGAGCCTGTGCGTCACAGGGGAGGGATTGCGAGGTGCTCAATGCACCTCATGGCGACTGGTCCAGCAGTTGTTCTGGTCGTGACACTTATGGCCTCTGGCCTTTTATTATATAGGATTGGTAAAAGTGGATTATAAAAATATGTGTGCCAGATTATATAAGAACACAGTAGAGGGAAAACTAATTCCACTTAGCTGAGTGGTCAGGGAAGTCTGCCTGACAGAGTGTGTTGTTAAAGATAAGACAAGAACATGACCTATTTGGACTTTGTAAATGATAAATTGACCTTAGAAAACAATTGTGGAACTTTCTCAATAGTATGTAGCTAGTTAATGTTTGAGTCGGATTTCAAATCTAGGTTTGTCTGATACCAAAGTTTATAATTTTTCCATTATGACTAGATGTGGAGAACAGATCCGAGCTATACCATGAGCCATCTTCTCTTTGGTTTACTGACCTGGTCAAAAACTTATACTAGTATTACCCTGGCTGTGTGGCTCAGTCAGAGTGTTGCCCTGTTCACCAAAAGGTTACAGGTTCAATTTCTGGTCACAGCACATACCTAGGTTTTGGGTATGATCTCTGGTCAAGGAGCATAGAGGAGGCAGCCAATTGATGTTCCTTCTCTCTCTCTCTCTCTCTCTCTCTCTCTCTCTCTCTCTCTCTCTCTCTCCTCTTCTCTCTTTAAAATCAATTTAAAAAAACATACCCTTGGGTGAAGATTACTAAAAAAATCTAAAATATTTTACTAGTATGGAAGTCTAGATTAATGCTATTCAACCAATTGTTCACACACCATATTGATCACTCTCCATAGACAAGCTAATACCTTTTAAAAATTACCAAAAATTTTACTAATAGTTACTAAAAAAGCAACACAACAACAAAAAACCAAGGCAACCTGTGCATATACATGAAGACACACACACATACACACACACACACACACACACACACACACGCACACCACTTGTCTTAAGAATAGCAGAGTTATCAGCAATTTGCCCCAAATGCCTAGCAACAATAAAAATTAAAAACATTCAAAGCTGTGCCCTGGCCTGTGTGGCTCAGTTGATTGGGTGTCATCCCGTGCACCAAAGGTTGCTGGTTGGATATCCTATCAGGGCACATGCTCAGGTTGCAGGCTCGATCCCTGGTAGGGGGTGTGCAGGAGGAGCCAAATGATGGTTTGCTCTAGCATCAATGTTTCTCTCACCCTCTCCCTTCCTTGCTCTCTAAAAATCAACAAAACAATTCCTTTAAAAATAAATTTTAAGCTGTGCTTTTATATTCAGCTTTCACTTTTTTCTATTTTATTCTTGCTATTATTTGCTTATTTCCATCAAGTAATCATGAATATGTAAGTTAAAGAACATTTTCACCTAAATTTTTTTAAATGTAACTGGTATCACAAAGAATGTGTATGATGAAGTGCCATGTCTTGTATATTGAAACGAGCAGCTGTTATCCCACTATAACAGATATATTCCCTTCTTCTAAGACAATGACAAATGCTAAAATAACCTTGCTGTTTCAAAGGGGAAAAATGATTGAGAAATGCCATTGTACAAATTGTTGCTGAAAGGAACTGTATTTTAAAACAACAGCAGTAATATTTATTGTTTCCTAGGATAAAATGCCTGGGTAGTTATTGTAGTTGCCATCTTTCTGCAGGAAAGAAAAGAGCTCATCTCTGCAGCACATTCAATATTTCTAAACTGCACTAGAAGGGTTTATAAGCATTCCCTTTTTCCTACAGCTGCAATCTTATTTTATGCCACCAGCACTTGTCTGGCTCCACACCTCCCACATCAGCTCACAGCTCACCGCTACTGAGACCCACCACAAAACCTTCCCCTCTGTGACTGCCCATATGAGACTGGCACCAAGTCTTAATGATTTCTCCTCCCAGTATGTCTCCTTCCCCATCCCTCCTGACAGTGCCTTCACTAAGACTCTCATTGTGTTTCATCTGGGTATTCCCTAATCACCCACCTGCCTTGCCTCTGGTCACAGGTGCCAGTTGTTATTCAAAAGCAAAATTCTGAGTCACTCACTTCCCTGCTTAGGAACATTTAAGGGACGGACGTGAATGGGAGGGAGCCATGGAAACTAGTGTGAAAGGCAGATTCACAACCCAGAGTCTCTAAGTTAAGGGCAAGTTCTAAGAATGTTTCTTCTGGACTAAAAGGCAATATGCAAAGCATATTTTATAGTATTTTTACATTGGATTTTATTTTATTTTATAGCTACTTGTTGACTGTATACTTGAGGAAGGGGCTACTTTGTTCTCTCACCTTTGGGTCCTGGCACTGTGTGGCTCTGAGTAGATGCTTAGGAGGTGCTCACAAGCACAAGCGGTCAGGAAGGAAGGAGGGAAGAAGAAAGAAAGAAAAAGAATGAGGGAGAGAAGGAGGGAGGGAAAAAAGTAAATGAACGCCATAATTAGAAGCTTGCAATTTTCCAAGTGTATACATGAAATCATTTTTACTCTATTATTTTTAAGTTGGTCCTTTTCTCACCAAAGATAATTATCAACACTTGTGTTAAACTAAAGAATTTTAAAACATTTTATTATAAAGTGTGCAGAATAATTACCTATTTGAAACAGCTTTCAGACAAACTTGGAAACACTGTCTCCTGCACACATTTAAAGGGATCAAAGGAAGAGCTTCTAAGAAACCAGCCACTCCGTGATGCCAGCTCATTAGATAATCAGTTCTTCTCCCGGTGGAATCCACTTGTGCCAGCGTATGGCATCCATCACCCTCTCATTGAATATTTATGATTTTATATGAAACTTTTCAGGAAAACAGTTTATCTTTTTAAAATTCACAAGCAACGCATAATTTTTTATTTGTGGTGCAAAACTAAACAGCTTATTTCTTATGTTTTCTAGGGAGCTGCTCTAATATACAGTTATTCACACTCATGGTGTTTTTAATGTGTCCTTGATTTCCCAAGCCAGAGTATAAAGGTGATAATAAAATGCTAATTCCAATTATAATAGTTTGCATTTGTATAGCACTTCAGGGTGAGCCAAGTGCAAAACATACATTCTCTCCTTTAACCCTACTTTAGGCCCTTGCTCCCAATAGCCATTGAATTTAAATCTTCTTCCCTCGTCCTCCTGGGACCATTAGGATGGGTTCAAGGTTCTCCTCTTATTCATTCTCCCCTACCAGGCAGCCTCTGACTGTTGTCACTTGTCACCGTTATCTTTCCAGAGCACGATCTGACAGTGCAGAGGGAGCAACGTGCCGCGATAGAAATGGCTTCGTATTAGACAAAACTGAATGTGAATGCTGGCTCTGGCACTTCCTCGGTAGATGACCTTGTAAAAGTGAACTTGCTGTGTTTTCTCACCTGCAAAATAGGAAGAATAATAATACCTTCCTTGCAACATTGTTGCAAGAACTAATGGTGATATATTTTAAAATCTAGTTTAGTGCCTTGCATATATTCACTAAGCTCTCCAACAAGTGGTGGCTATCTTGTTATTTGTCACTTCCCTGTATAAGAATATTCATGAAACAACAACTGTTTACTGAGAAGGTGCCATGTGTCAAGCATCACATTATACACTGAAGAAGCCACAGTGACTAGAGAAGCTTACCGTCTAATAATCCCCAAATAGGGACATCTAGGCTTCAGTGGGGATAAATACAGAATTTTATGAAAGTGTATGAGTGGAGCATGTAAACGGGCCTTGAGCTGTGATCTTAAAGTTGGGGGGGCCTGAGCTTAGAGAAGGAGGTAGGGCGGAGGTGGGATAGGATGCAGAGCATTTGCAAGGGCGAAGCAGAGCATGGTGAATGCAGAAACTGGCAGCTGCCTTGTGTGGCTAGAGATATGGTAATGCAGGGCAGAGAGGGGAAGGGGTGAGGAACAGACAGGGACAGGGGAATGGCAAGGTGAGAAACTGGAGAGATGAAGGGCGTTGAAAGCCACAGTAAGAAATGTGAACTTTATTCTGAAGAAAGCAGAGAACCATGGAAAAGGGATGAGCAGATGGACCTGATCATATTTGCATTTTTAGAAGTGACATGTCATGACCCATCACAGCGGTCCTTAACCTGGTCCTCAGCCACACAGGCTTCCAGAGATTTGCTAGTTCTCTGAAATTGGACGCGTGCGTGCGTGTGTGTGTGTGTGTGTGTGTGTGTGTGTGTGTTTTTCTGGAGACAGCATTTGTAAGGCTGACTCAGAAATGAATAAAAATCATCATCTGAACACCTCCTGTAGGATAAAGCCCAGACTTGCACATCTTTTCACATTCTGGCTAAAACCTTCCTTTTCTATTCCTTTCCACAAAGTTTAGAATAGAGCCTCTTTTAATTTTTTGCCATTCCTAACATTCCCCTGAGTCGTTCCTCCTAAAACAGCTCTCTAGACTGCCCTGCTCTTCCCAATCTACCCCTCCCCACCCACCTTCTGCTCACAGAACTACCCCTCTCTCACAAACCCTGGCTGAGCTTTTTCTTCCTTCCCCAGGCATTCTTTTACTTCCCTTCCCCTTCTTCTCTGGCTCAAGCACATTTCCCAGTCATAGAGTTCCAGTGACCCAGCTGGAATGAGAGACGGACAGAAATAGAAAGTACAGAGATGGACCCATACTTATGTAGAAATCAGATGTACAATAGAACTTGTCCTGCAAATCAGTAGAGAGACAAGGTGCTGTTTTTAAAATGGAGCCAGAACAACTGGTCATCGATAAAAGGAAAAGAATGGACCCTTACTTCATATCATACTCAAAAATAAATTCTACATGAGGCAAATCAAAGCATGAAGACTTTCAGGAGGAAAAAAACTGGAGACCATGTGCACATATTAAAACAGATAAATTTGACTATTATAAATGTCTTTTTATTGAAAGACTAGAGGCCCAGTGCAGGGATTCATGTACAGGTGGGGTCCCTCAGCCTGTTGTGTGCCCTCTCGCAATCCAGGACCCCTCAGGGGATATAGCAGTGTGCGAAGCAGGCAGGCGGCCAGGCAGGAGCTCAAGCCAGGCGGGGTACTGTGCCTCTGTAGCTCTGCAGCGGAGGTGGGAGAGGTTCACACTGCCTCAGCTGCACTTGTCAGTGGTGAGCCCAGTGGCATTCCTGCTGTGGGAGTGCACTGACCACCAGTGGGCAGCTCCTGCATTGAGCATCTGCCCCCTGGTGGTCAGTGTGCATCATAGAGACTGGTTTCAAGTAGACCTGTCGTGATGGTCACTTAAGCTTTTATATATATATATAGATAACATAAAAAGAATGGAATGTTGAGCCATATATTGAGAGAACTGTCCAAAAATTAGTATCCAGAATATGTTTTTCAAATGAATAAAACAAGAAAACATATTCCATTTTATTAGTAATTTGTTACAAAAGGTGTTACCATTTTACATACCACAAATTGGAAAAATTAATGTGTGTGTGGTTTTGTTGCACTGAAAGGTTTTTCTTTGACGATTTTGTCCACCATACTGCTGAGGACAGAAATTGGCAATATCTTTTATTTTTCATTTTCAGTGCTAAATGTCTACCATTAGCATATAATTAGTATTCCATAAATTTATTTAAAATGCATGTAGCTGTTGTAGACTCAGAGCATTCACTCCAAAATCTAAGTCTCTGCATATATCAAGCAAATTTCTGAAACTAGTTTGAGGTATGCATATTTTGAATGGGAGTATCTTTAGATGCTACAAGAAAGGTGCAGTATTATTCCTCATCTGCTTACTTGCGCTGGCTTTTTGGTGATCCATTTTTTCATCACCTCTCTTGGGAATACTTTCATGAATCAACCCCACCACCACCATGAACATAATCTGGTACAGATATCTTACCCGTGTGTTTTTACCATACCTAATATTTACTTTGGCATTTTTCCCACTGTAGTAGTTGTCTGAATATTAACTTGTAAGCAATCTGAGATCAATAGCTATTGCTTGTTTACTTTGTGCCTCTTGTACTTGGCATAGTGTCTCTAGCCTGTAGCAGGTATCAATTAATGGTTTTCCATGGATGAATGCATAATTCCTTTTAGGATATACATTTTTTGCTCAAATGTGTTTTTATTTTCAATTTTCAGGCCTTTCTCTTTTTGTCAGCTCTCTTAGTAAACACCTAACCATTTCTTTCTTGAGTCAGTAATTTAAATTGCATGCTCTTCACAAACCAATTTCTGTCAGAGTTTAAATTGCTTCCATTAGCTCCAGAAAAAGACCTTTAGTACACAAATATTTCAAGACTCAAAACAACTTCACTGTTTTTGAAATGTGAAATTTCAATACCAAATGAAAGGCAGGGTAACTATAAACATTAACAGTCTTATTCTAATTAGTAATTAATTAATTTGCTATTTTATTCTATATTGAAGAATTATGGTTATTTCATAATCATCCTTGACTTCATTTTCATTCAAAGCTTAAATCTTGAAGGAATCATTAAAATATCTCTTTAATTTCTTTCCAAGTAATAAACATCATAACTCACATTCAGAAGTTCACTTTGATTATTAAATTAAATTCCACAAGATTGTTACCTCTCTGAAACTTCTAATACAGTGAGGTACTGCTTTCAGTTAGAACTGAATACTTTACTCATTTTCCCTCAACTTACCTAAGTATTTGGTAAAATATACTTATTAAGCACACACTATGTACTATGCTAATAACTTGGGTATAGGCAAAGGTGAAACAGATTGCTACCAAGATGAATTAGATATGACTTCTACCTTCAAAGACCTCATCATCTAGAAAATAAGAAATAGGTTATATAGAGAGATGTGCTTCTGTATCATATATATAAATATTAATAATGCCTAGTAGTTATCAACTCTTACTATGTGCCAATCAGTTTTACATGTTCACAAGTAATTCATTTCATCAAATCAAGGCCATTGATTATAAGACATCATTATTGTAGTAGCACTAAGAAGCACTCCTTAAAAATTGGAACTTGCTCTTGATTGTAATATGCCTCCCAAATATCAAAGATGTTAATATGTAAAAAATGCAGAACTTAGAATTGATGAATAATAGTAACTCATTTAAGTTAGGTAATGTTATTGTCCTCATTTTACAGAGGAGGAAATTGATAGGGTTCAGAGATGTTAAGCAACTTTCCCAAGACCATACAGCTAATAAGTAGATGAGTGGGGATTGAACCCACATCAGTCTGATTACAAACACCATGCTCTTAGCCTCCATACCAGAGAAGTCTTGGATTCTCTGTGTAATAGGGTATTGAAAATTTTTCATATATTTTGTTCCTAACATGGTTACTTTTAAAGTTAGAGAAGAATACAGGAATATATTTTTTAATTTATGGGAAAAAATGAGAATTTAGTTGAGATGATGGGACTTAAATTTCAAAAACAGAAAAAAAGCCTTTCTGTTTTGAAATTTAGTTGTCTAAATTTGGCATAAAATGGTTATAATAATCTATTAACTAAAGAATAGTTAGTACACTTGACCAACAACAGTCATGAGGCAGTTGATTTTTAAAAATCTATGAATTTATAACCTTAAATCTATGAATTTATAATATTACATTGCATATAGATGTAATAATCCTTGCAGGATGATATAAACTGGACAAAAATTTAGTTAACTTTTACCATGAGTGTAGACATTTATTTTTCTATTTTTAAAGGAAAATTGGCTGTTAATAGGAACTATCAAACTTACATTTTTAACTGTTATTAAGAAATAGTAGCAACATTTCTGTACAGCATATTGAAATTCTAGCACTACATGAAGTATTGCAAATAATCTATGTAAGGAGCTACAAGTGACTAACCAAAAGCAAGAAAATATATATTTCATCTTAAGTATCAACCAGTACAATCTATTTTTTAAAAGAACTTATGAGTTAAGAAATAATAACTATGGCTTACATCATTTCTGCCTATAAATAATGAATTACATGTAAGAACAAGTGGTAGTTAAATGTACTCTGGGCCAATTGCATCGTCATGGATACCAAAGACTTCATCTGTGGAAATTTAGCAAAACATAATTAGAAATGTCAAACAGAAAGGATCTCATTAAGATAATTCTTCCAGAAAAGAATAAAAATTCTGTCCCAGCTGTTCATATCTTGAGTAATCAAGATAAGATGGACATAGCTAAAAAATCTTGTTTCCCAAAATATGGTACTGTAAACACACACATCAGAATAACCAGATCACTAGAGTTCTTGCTTAAAATACAAGATGTTGATGCCCACCGGGTGTGGATCAGTGGTTGAGTGTCGACCTGTGAACCAGGAGGTCGAAGTTCTGTTTCCGGTCAGGACACATGCCACATGCCCGGGTTGTGGGCTCAAACCCTGTGTGGGGCATGTAGGAGGCAGCCGATCAATGATTCTCTCTCATCATTGATGTTTCTATCTCTCTCTCCCTCTCCCTTCCTTTCTGAAATAAATAAATATATTTTTAAATACAGATGTTGACTTCCATCCCAGACCCACTATATCAGTATGTCTTTGGGTAGAGCGCAACAATCACATTTTAAACAAGCACCTCCACCCACCAGTGATCATAAGCATGCTGGATTTGAGAACCGTTGCTTTCACTTTACATATTTCCCCACCTAGTACTTTAGGCTGATGGCAGAAATTAACCAATCATTAGTTTTCACCAAGTTTCAGAGGTTATATGTTTCATTTATTAGATATTTATGAGCAGTGTAGGGGGAAACAAAAGAAATGTGAGCTCATGTACTCAAATATATATATCAATTTTTGCATGTCATATAAACAATTCTTCAAAATGATTACATTGAAGTGCTACTTTCTGAAATCTAACATAGTGACAGGAAAAGAGAATTGAGGTAATCTTATAGCTGAGGAAATAAAAAAGAAGGGACAACTCCAGAAATTATTTCAAAGAAGAAAATCTATAGGGTCAGTGGCAAATTGGACATTAATGGTAAACAGAAGGAGGAAAAGTAGAATACTTTGGGTTTTGAATCTAAGCAGCAGAGAAGAGTGAGGTACTAACATGGGGAAGGAAAACATTCTGAAAACAATAGAGAATTTCAGGGTGGAAGAAGGTGAGAGTGTGTAGCTGGCCCTTTCACTACCACATTTGTAAAGATGAATTTTGTTACTGAGTTTATATATGAATGGATTTAACCAAATTGAGTTCTAATTAATCATTATTTTTTACAGCAATTGTTCAACTGTCAAGCTCTACGAAAACTAAGTATTCCTGACAATGACCTTTCAAGTCTGCCAACCACCATTGCTAGTTTAGTTAACCTTAAAGAACTCGACATCAGTAAAAATGGTAAGATTTCATCTCATCTCTAAATAATTTTTACTGAAAATATGTTTTAATGTTTTCTCTTAGAAAATGGTATGATACTTTTTCTTTTATTTTTTTGCAACTCTAAGTTAACTTTATTGAAAAGTTAAATCTTACTTTATCAGTTAATGACAGAAAACCTCTCTCCCCTTTTCTTACTGGTGTGCCTGATTTCCCTTTGCATTTAGATATATTATTTAATCTATTTTAGAATATTTTACTGCCTTTATACTGTTTACCTCATTCTCAGTATGTGGTGAAGGACCAGGGGTATTTTCTATAAAAATAAAATAATAAATCCTTTCTTTCAGACATCATAATGGACTGGAGATATACTTGATGTTAAACATAGTGCTTATAGCCCTAATCGGTTTTGCTCAGTGAATAGAGCGTTGGCCTGTGGACTGAAAGGTCCCAGGTTCGATTCCGGTCAAGGGCATGTACCTTGGTTGGTTGCGGGCACATCCCCAGTAGGGGGTGTGCAGGAGGCAGCTGATCAATGTTTGTCTCTCACTGATGTTTCTAACTCTCTATCCCTCTCTATTCCTCTCTGTAAAAAATCAATAAAACATATTTAAAAAAACCCATAATGCTTATAATTGACAATATGATCTTGTGAACTTCAAAATTTGTTAAAAATGTAACTTCTGTTAAGTGTTCACACACACACACACACACACACACACACCCTCACTCACTCACTCATGAAGTAAAAAACAAAGGAGAAGAAACATAAAACCAACAAGGGGACACAGGAAACCCTGGGAAATGTTGGATGTGTCTATTAACTTGATTGTAGTGATGGGATCACTGGAGTTTGCATATATCCAAAACTCATCAAATTGCACATATTAAATATGTGCAGTTTTTTGTGTATCAATTATACCTTAATGGAGTTGTTTTAAAAAAAGAAAAAATTAATTTAAGTACCCTAAAAAAAATAAAAGTTGGATAAGATTGGCTTGATTCTAGGTAAATAGGGACCTTAATTTAATCTGTTAAGGACACTAGGAAAATTTCTTGATCACATTAACTATGGCATTTCTAAGAATTCCTGGACTGTCCTGTTTAATATTAAGATCTTTCCATTGTTACTCCCTAGAAGCAAACCCTATTTCTTTCTACCTCTACTTTCTTAATAATATTTATGAGAGAAACTGATATACTATATATTTACATCATTTATGTATTGTCTGGATTCCTCTTACTAGAATTAAAATTCAATGATGTATAAATATGTCTCTCTTCTCCCCGTCCAGCGTGGCTAGAGAGCGGTCCAGTTCTTGAGTAGGGGCGGCTGGGGATTGAGAAAAATGAAAGAAAGGGACAGACACAGAGATGAAAGGGAAAAGCTGGAGCCCGGTGGGACCACTGTCGTCTGACCTGGATTGGGACAAAGACAGTGACTCTGAGCCAATACAGCATATGTATTTTATACGGCAAAAAAACAGGAAGTTTAACTAAAAGTCAAGACAAAGGAGATTATTTGCATTCTTGGGTGGGCTAGAGTTGTATTCATTCCTGCTGCTTGGCTGGATTTAAATAACAAAACCCACCCCCTGGCACCTGGGCTGAAGGTCAAGCTGACAACACTCCTGCCTTTTGGCAAAACGTGTTTCCAGGACTTGGCTTTGCCAATGCCACTGGCTTGAGCTGACAATAATGAAAGAAATGCCCCTGTGCCTTCCCAGGTGCTCTCTACAATGATGTCTCAAATTTTTTTGTGTTTGTTAGTGGTGTATCTGTATTGCTTAAAACAGTGTGTGGTACATTGTAGGATCTCAACACATAATGATTAAATGAGTTCTTGAATGAAAGGTTATTCTGGATGAACATGGAACACTTGTTGAAATGTACCAGTGTGAATAGCTAGTGAGATGTCTAGAGTGTAAGTCTATGAGAGTCATAGAGAAGTTTAGTGTCACCGGGGAAAGAGGAATAACCCCTGTAAGTAATCAGTGAATATCATAAAAAACACTACAATGAAATGTTTAATTACATAGCACAAATTACAATTGCAAATTCTTAGAGAATAGAAAGATTAATTAAGGCTGCTTTATTATTAGAGAAGAATTCAAGTAAAAGATGTAGCCTGAGCATTTCCATGAAGCATGGTAGCATCTGGATAAAGGAGAGCATTTCATTTGAAGGAAACAGTTAGAATATAAACAGTGGACACACACTTTCTTCTATCCAACTTATCTTACCACTTAGAGTGTTTTCAGGAAAACAATTTTAAAAGGACTATATGTAGACTTAGAGAATAGCAGCTCCAGGGGTGGGCAAACTTTTTGACTCGAGGGCCACAATGAGTTCTTAAACTGGACCAGAGGGCCGGAACAAAAGCACGGATGGAGTGTTTGTGTGAACTAATATAAATTCAAAGTAAACATCATTACATAAAAGGGTACGGTCTTTTTTTTTTTTAGTTTTATTCATTTCAAACGGGACGGATCCGGCCCGTGGGCTGTAGTTTGCCAACGGCTGAGCTAGACTTAGGCCCACTAAAAGATGACATAAAGTTCTACCTTTATTGTTTTAAGATTAGATTTACAGGCCACATATTTAAATGGATTGGTATTTCTGCACTTTATTAACAACTAATACTGCTTATTTATTTACATACATTCACACATTAAGTACTATTTTCAAATTTTAATTTCTGAGAAATACAGGATGGAGAAATATACCATATCTTCAGGAAGGTTTGGCTGGAAATCTATCTTAAAGAGGATCAGAAAAAAATTCATCACCAAGTATAAACACACAACTCCTGATAAATATGAGATTTGGAGAACTTAAGTCTGTGAGCATCCTTAAAAAGTCCTTATGAGTATTATTTAGGGACTTTTAGCTATGTTTATATTCTCTATATTCTGGAAATATTTACGCAAAACGACATGCAAGACATGGCAAGCTGCTCTGTGGAGTTAGTACAGGACAAAAGGTTAAGTGAGCCATTGCTGGAAGTTACACAAACGGTGAAAGATTTTAACACAGGACCCATTTCAGAAATCATACCTTAAAAGGCTGTCACTGACTTCTATGGCAGAGACCTTGACAGTTACTTAAGGAGCATAATACAGCCTTTGGGGATCTGTCAAGTGCAAAAGGAGCAGATAGAAGAACATTAAGTGCAGTGTCAGCATCACAGTTAGCAAGGCTGGAATAGCCCTGGTGGAAAAGAGTCAAGACACGGGAGAATATCATGAGAGAATACCACTATCAGTATTGGTATTAGAGGCAGAAACAGAATGTTAATTTGTAGACACACTCATTTAAGTACTACTTAATCTGGTAAGAATTTGCCTGAAATGTGCTTGAAATCGATGAGTGACTCCATACAATGAACTAACTCATCTGGAGGCTGAGTTTAAAGCTGACCTTGGTCGTCCTTGTGGCCTCCAATCTTTACTTTTCATTTTCAGTTCTTCCATTTGCCACCTTGATTCACAATTTTTCCTTTTATCATTGAGAGGTACTATTTTATAATAAAACCTTGAATAAGTAAACTATTGAGTGCAGAAAGATATCTACATAATTTACGTGACTAGCTTTCATCTACCTCTCCCACCACATCCCCAGCTATCCTTTCTCCCTTCCATTTCATCCACAGGCAATTCCCAAATGCATCAGCTATTTATTTGTGACACACGGAACTCTGGTTTTTTTTTTCTCTTTTCAAAATATTCCTGCCTCCCCTCTGTTGCTCCTCATTAAGCAGACAGGGTCATCTTCACCTTTCAAAAGGTGTTTCAGATGCCATTTATTCTGGGAAATTTGCCTGTACACAAGCAGAATTGATTGCTACTTCCTATGATCTGCCTTGTGTGTGTTTTTGCTTTGAACTTATCTCACTTTGTAATTTAATATCTATATAACCCTATATATTTGACTAGATTGTGAAACCCTGGAAATCAGGGACTATTTTATTGATCTCTCTATTTGAAACCACTAACACCTTACCCAGCATACATAGTAATGCTCAATAAATGTTTAACAGGTTAATAACATTATACAGAAGCATTCTTTTAAAATATTCAATGTGCATTTATACAGGGTGGGGCAAAAGTAGGTTGACAGTTTTTTATAGAGAAAATAATGAAATATTTAATAAATAATAATACAAGAATTAAGTGTGTTTTCCATACAACTCTTTATCTTAAAGACCCTATGTAGGCTACGGACATGTTAAGTGTTGTGACTGAGTGCTGGAAAATATAGAAATGACACTGCAGTAAGTAATGAGTAACCACGAAATTCAGCTTTAATCTGTCATATAACAATATTTTTTATATCCTTGGTCCTTGGGATAGTGACTACTTCATGTCAAGCTTTGACCTCTCCCTTGAGCTTTAGACTGATATAGCCACCCGCATGCTGAACATAACTATAATATGTTCCATAAACACCCCAGACATAATATATTTAAAACCAAAACTCGTCATCCACCCAGTCTGCTTTTTCTCCATTATCCAGCTCTCTGCTAATGTTACTATTATCCACACAGGTACCATATGCATTCTGTCTACCATATGCATTCAGTCACCAAATCCTGCCAAATATACCTTCAAAATACATGTATAGTCAAGTCTGTTTTCTTCTTTCTGATCCCATACAATTTTAATTTACTCTCTTTCATTTTCCTAGACTACTTAAATAGCCTCCTAATTGGTCTCCCCATCCCCATTATTGCCACCACATTTCTCTACAAAGTAGCTTTAGCAATCTTTACACATTGCAAATATTACCAGGTTATATTTACTTAAGACTCTTCAACTGACCTAGGATAGAGTGTAGGCTCCCTAACACAGCAAGTCCCCACAATTCTATCCTCCCATCTCACCAAAGGTGATTTGCATTTTTTAACCTATGGTCAAGGTACTTAAATATTTAATGCAGTCCCCATCTCCATGACTCTCTATTATTTTCTCTGCCTAAATTATCTTTCACACTCTTTTACCTGGCTCAATCTTTTTCGTCATTTAAAACTCAATTCAGTATTAAAAAACATTTGACAGTTATATTAAAATAGTTAAATAGTCTTCATATTTAAGCTGTTAAGCATTTTAAGCATGAAGAAAATAATGAGACCACAATGTGCCTATCGTGAGATTAAAATATTAACATTTATTTTGGATATCACATTCTAGTTTTTTAAAAAATAAATAAATAAAATCTTACAGAAACTTTCCCTAACCAGTTTGGCTCAGTGGATAGAGCGTCGGCCTGTGGACTGAAGGGTCCCAGGTTTGATTCCGGTCAAGGGCATGTACCTTGGTTGCAGGCACATCCCCAGTAGGGAGTGTGCAGGAGGCAGCTGATCGATGCTTCTCTCTCATCAATGCTTCTAACTCGCTATCCCTCTCCCTTCCTCTCTGTAAAAAAATCAATAAAATATATTTTAAAAAATCTTACAGAAACTTGTAAATTCTCATTGTCACTTCCTCCCTCTCAGAGTTAGTATGTTTAAAATTTCAGTGAAGTACTAATACATTGTACATATAGTTTTGCAAGTTTTTTATTCCACATTATGTTTCTGAAATCTGTCCTTGGTGACCAATGTGGATCTAATTGTACAAGCAAAGTAAAAATTCCAACGGCTTTATATCTTTGCCAACACTTGCGGTCATTAAATATTTTAAATGTTGCTCAATCAGATGGAAGAGTAGCTCAATATTTTAATTTATATTTCCCTAATCACTAGAGGAGTTGGATTTTTTTTTCTTCTTATTGGCAAATGTAAGGTATCTTTCTCTACAAATTGTCCTTTTTGGTACATTTTTATTTTGGATTGTTTATTATGTATGTGGACATCAGTCCCTTGGTTAAATGAGTTACAAATATCATCTTCCAACCTGTGGCCTGTCTTTTCACTTTGCTTGAGATGCCATTTGCTATAGAGAAGTTGACATTTTAATATATTAAAATTTATCACTCTTCTCTTTATATTCTGTATTTTCATAGCTTATTTAATAAAAATTTTCCTACCCAAATATCATAAAGGTATTGTCTATATTTTCTTCTCAAACTGTTAGTTTCTCTTTACATTTAGGCCTTTGATTCACTTAAAACTTATTTTTTGTGCTACATAAGATAAAAACTCCATATAAATAGATGATTAATTGTTTCAGCAACACTTATTAAATAGTCTTTTGTTTTCCACTAATTTATAATTCTACCTGTTTTACATACAAAAGACATTTTTCTAAACTCCCCATCCTGCATCATTGGCTTATTTGCCTGCTCCTGTGCCAATAGCATATTGTTCTAATTACTAAAACATAATGTTGAGTTTTAATCTCTGATAATACAAGTTCTCCTTTCCTTTCTTTTCTTTTTCAAATATATCTTGATGTTCTTAGTATTCAATTCTTCCATGTATATCTTAGGCTCAACTTGTTGAGGTTCACAGATAATCTGTTGGAATTTTTTTAATTGGCTTAAATTTAAAGATTAATTTGGGAAGAATTTATATTTTTGTGATAGTAAGTATTGTAATCCACAGACATTTACCCTTATTTAGGTTTTATTTTATGTCTTGCAATGAAGTTTTCAATTTTTCTCAAGAAAGTCTTTTATATATTTTATTAGAGGCACCCTGCCAGAGGATTTTCTACTCTGCTAATTGTTTAAATACTCTTTTGTCTTATTAGTTTCTCTATTGGTTGATTATTGGTTTATTTTCCGATTATTAATTTCTACTTTTTTACTTCCTACTACAGCTATTTTTATTATGACTCCTCTTCTTTCTTAGGGTTTATTCAGTTGTTTTTATTATTCCAATATATACTTTTTGCCATTGGATGTACTTATTTTCCTGGTGAACAAAATTATACAGACTTCAAGTGCACAATTCCACCACACCTCATCTGTACACTGTATTGTGTGTTCACTACTCCAAGTGAGTTCTCCTCCCATCACCATTTATTCCCCCTGTACCCCCTGTAATACCCCTCCCCTGGGCAATCACCACACTGTTGTCTGCATTCATGAGTTTTTATTTTCTTTTTTGCTCAATCCCTCTACCTCTCCTCCCTGCTGCCTCCAGCCCCAAACTCTCCCCAACCTGACAGCTGTCAGTCTATGAGTCAGCCTCTATTTTGCTTGTTAGTTCACTTATATTTAAAGCTTTTTTAGTTTTCACATTTTTATTGAGATACA